>NC_061091.1:67098634-67226134 GCF_015104395.2 Macrobrachium nipponense
TATATATATATGTATATAGTATATATATATATATATATATATATATATATATATATATATATATATATATATAATGTGTATATGTATTATATATATATATATATATATATTGCTACGTTTATAGAACGCCTCGCCTTCCCAACAGTTTTAGCGATATTAGTTATAAAAGAAGCAGCCATGCCTTCTCCTAAAGCAACTGATGTTGGGAGAGAGAGCATGTTGTAGGGAGGTATTTTCGGTCTGACGGAAGCTTAGGGTAAAAGAGGCAAGTCACAAGAGTAGCTAGGCTTCGAAATGGATCTTAGGGACCTCTCAATAAGACCTCTATTTCCTTCCCAATTTGCTGGCGTTGTGTTTCACTTTTCAGGCAGCATGCCCGAGGCCGATGTATGGAAGCCCAAGTCATTAAGGGTAGAACCAGGATCTCTCTCAGTCCTCTACAGTCTGGTGACAAGGACAGATGTCCAGCCGGCCAGACCTCCAGACTTAAGCCTATCGGCTCGGCGTACTGGCGGGCACGAACCCCAGACCTGAACAGAGTCATGCCGCATTCTTCCACAACGATACACTGAATATTGCATCCAGGTACGTCTAAAAGTGTAAACTTCAACCCAGCACCTTTTACTAACATACGACTCTTGCTAATTTCATTTTCAAGTCTCATTTTTACCCCATTCTACATCAAAAGCCCTTTGTCCTCATCGGGCCCCACCGTGCTTCCCTTTGTGACTTGTTAAAGACCAAGCTTTCAGTGCATACCTCAGTGAAAACATTAGAGTTTCCTTCCCCCAATATTAGAGAATTAATCAGCCTTAATTAAAGCAAGAAGTCATTTTTTCTTTTATCTTGTTTAATCTGGGTATTCTTTTCCAGATTCCCATGAGTCACGTGCCCAGTCTCTCTGCCCGCAAGTGTGCATTACCCAAGTTTATGAAAAAACCAGCTTGAATTAATCCACTTGGAGCCAGCTATTATCCATTTGTGAGAGATATATAAGTCCCCTTCTCCAGGCCAGTAAGGGCCCTTTTGTAAATAAATAGCTGTAAAGTAACGAGCTGAATTTTTCTGGCGACCTTTCCCTCTAAGAAATTATCAATAACTATCAGTTTACGGTAAGTTAAAGCAATTTCCTCTTGAAATCCCTCAATTATTTCCGTTTACGTATATAGCCTCTCTCAAGGCCCGGCAAATACGTAACAATATATATACATTTATATATATATATATATATATATATATATATATATATATATATATATATATATATATATATATATATATATATATATGTATGTATTATACATATATATGTATATATATACACATATATATATATAATATATATATATATATATATATATATTATATATATATATATATATATATATATATATATATATATATATATATATATATATATATATATATAATATATAGTGGTACCTCGAGATACGAAATTAATCCGTTCCAAGGCGCCCTTCGTATCATGAATTTTTCGTATCTTGGACCGCATTTTACATGTAAAATGCCTAATCCATTCCAAGCCCTACAAAAACACCCCAGTTAAATTTCATAATAAAGCTAAATTGACCTATAAACTATGAAATACTACAACAATTTGGAGCATTCAATACCTAATTTAATATGTACAGTAAGTTCCAGAAGTGAAGCGACAAATCTCAGAATTGATCGTACTTCTTTAGAAACTCATGGGGTTGCCAGCTAGTATATTTTATTCCAATTATTGTCATCCTATTTATCTAATAAAACGTATCAGTGATTAACTGTATAAGCGCACAAAATATTTCCCCAGTGAATGATCAATGTTAGTTCAGTAATTGTTTATTAATAGAAAAAAAAAGAATTTCCCCAAAGAAACATCTGCGGCTTCCAAAGTGTGATATGAAGTGTTCACCATAGAGTGGCAGCAGGAACCGAGTGCATACGTATTGGCCTAATATTTGTAAATTAACTTTCTACTTTTATAGCGTTATATCGAAAGTTATTATGATTTCTTTTGATAAAGCACAGAGAAGTTTAGCATCTGATTAAAAGAAAAATAAATAAGACAAGTTGGTGTATAAAAAAAAAAAAAAAAAAAAAAAATCCAAGTTATGTGCGCGTTTAGCGTTGGTTACATGGTTAGGCCTATTTCAAGAATCAAGGAAATATATTTTCCAGCTTGTTAGTTAATAATTTCGTGGAACTTCTCGATTGTGCAAATTTTTGCATGCTGAATTGCGTTCAGGGTCGCACCAAACAAGTATTTTCGTAGGTTTCCACTTTTTTTTTTTTGCAGTGCATAAGTGAGACTATTCTTGTCCATACGATCGGAGTGTGAATATGCTTGGCGAGCATTATTTTAATTCGAGTATCCCTTGTTATGCTCTCTCTCTCTCTCTCTCTCTCTCTCTCTCTCTGTCTCTCTCTCTCTCTCTCTCTCTCTCTCTCTCAGGAAGTTTTTATCTATCAGGAATAACCAGAGGTCTGTTTTAAGATCGAAGCACTAGGCCTATTGGTCATGCTCAGGTGCTTCTTTATATATATATATATATATATATAATATATATATATATATATATATATATATATATATATATATATATATATATATATATATATATATATATATATATATATATATATATATATATATATATCCCCAAAAAAACTCATAAATTTCTGTTATGCAATGATACTTGACTGGATCGAACTGATTACTGGTTGTCAGTGGAAATATGAAATGGGTGGGATGATCACTCCCTTATGATACGCCCACTTACGCAAATTCAGTCTTAAATTTCACGGTTGGGATGATTCGAAGATTTGAGGTAAAAGGTTGAAGTGAAAAAGGTGGAGTTAGTATTGTGGGTAGAGGTAGAGGTAGAGGGGCGAAGGGGTAGTTGGGGTCTGTCTTCTCCCTACTTAACCAGATGGTGATTTTACGGGTGTTCTGGTTGCTTGCGACCGACTTTCTTATTTTTTATATAGCGAGTCTGTTTCCCAGGTGCAAGGACAGGTCCTGGTGTCGGTCCTGAAGGTTCTATCTTTGCCTAAATAACAGACAGTGGCCCTGCATTGTAAGCCTTGCAATGCCCGGAACTAGGCCTAGTCACCTGGACAATGAAGAAGCTGGGCCTGAAAAATAACATCATAAACCTGCTGCTGCTGAAGGCCATGGAGGGGAGCCTCTCCATATACTCTAATTATATGGGGATGGCAGGAGGAGGCGACGTGACGTAGCGGACGCGGTGGGACGCAACCGGCCAAAAAGACGTTCCTCCGGGGCAGGACCCCGTTGAGTGGAGATAGTGCCGGGACAGAAGGTAGCTAGACAACATCAGGGGACCTTCTGTGATAGGAAATGAGTTTAAATAGCTTAATCTAGTTAGGCAAAAGAGGTTAGCGCTAACCAATGAGTTAGGAAAAATCAGGGATGGTATGTAGGTAGGTTAGGCTGGCCAATAAAAAAAAATAATAATAAAAATCATAATAATAATTAATTAAAAAAAAAAAAAAAACAAAAAAAAAAAAAAAAAAGACAGCAGCAGTTAGAAGCCTTCTCGAAGATGGTGTTTTATGCTCGGTCCTAGAAGCTAGAATCAGAACTACCAACCACCCCCATCTTCTCCATCGAATCTAGGTGCATTCATAGTTGATTATGTTTAATGTCGCAGAGATTTTCCCTTCACATTCTATTGATACTTGGATGGTTTTATGCATCTTCGCTAAAATAATTGATAATACACTATAATACTAAATATTTGTTTCCACATTGCTCGAAATATACATTGGTAATGTTGGTAATCCTGTGTTGAACGAGAATTTCAAATTGTTTCGTTTCAATAGTTAGAAGTAATTGCTATACTTTACTTTAAAATAATTACTATTACCCAAATTTTTTTTCTTATGATTATAAATATCATAGATTTGATATTTGTGCATCATATGTTAGCTTTATTTTGCTTGATAGAGCTTTCACTGAGGGAAAAAAATATATTTTTCAGCTACGAGTTGTAGTTGCCAGTTAGTGAATTTCGAACGAAATTCTTTGAAATTTGTCGCTTCAGTTTTGGAACTTACTGTACTGCTAATTACCTGTAAATAAAGTGTATTAGTGTATATGGTATACAACAAATACTGTACGTATGTAGTAAAATGTGGAAGCTTACCTTTCGAGTAAGGCTATCTCCGAAAGTGGCGACAGAGGAGGAGGACAAAAGGCAGATAAGTACGTACATACGTACACTTAACTTTATGAAACACATATTAAAATGTAAGGAAAACATACATAAACTAAACTTTACGAAACACATTAACAAAACTGTAATACTAAACTTTACAAAAAACTAAAATAAAAAAAAAAAATTTTCTTTTTTATTTTTACATTTTTTTTTACTTTTTTATACTTTACGTACGTTGTTTTTTTTTATGCAAAATTTCAACTTCACCACTTTAAAAAATAAATATCCAAGGAAGATTCCTTCTGCCTACTTTTGCCAATGTTCCTGAAACGACTCGGGCAAACCTCATCCAACTGCGCAAGCATACAACCTGTGTAAGCCTTTTCGGGGTGTCTTTTTCAACAAACGATTGTACTGTATCAAAAGCGGCTAGAACATCCTTAATTTCTGCTGTTGTCATAGGGTCGTCCTCCTCTTCCTCGCCGCTGCTAGAGAACTCCTCTTGAACGACGTTATGTTGCATGGCCTCCAACTCCTTCAGGTCATCCGTCGTAAGCTCCTCTTGGTGCTCCTCGAGAAAGGTCGTTTGATTCCGTCCCTCAGTCGACGACCAGCCCCATGGACTTGCCGAGTGCAACGATCTCGTCAAGATCTGGTTGCAAAACAGTTTCAGGATCATCAACTGTTTCTGAATCTGCAGCACCAGCTTCGCCCACGTCGAATCCCTCGAAGTCTCGGACGGATACAGCATCAGGCCAGAGTTTCCTCCACAAGGAATTCAAGGTTCGCCTCGAAACCTCCTGCCAAGCTTGGTCAATGAGTCTGATGCATATCACAACATCGATATGCTCTTTCCAAAATTCAAGCAAGGTAAGGTTTGTGGTATTGGTAATGTCGAAACATCTCCTTAAAAGATGTTTCGTATACAGCTTCTTAAAGTTCGATATCACTTGCTGGTCCATGGGCTGGAGGAGAGGGGTGGTGTTAGGCGGAAGATAAAGAACCTTGATGAAGGAATACTCCGCTAGGATATCTTCCTCGAGGCCAGGAGGGTGGGCAGGGGCATTGTCCAACACCAGCAGACATTTCAGAGGGAGGCGCTTCTCTTCCAAGAATTTCTTCACTGTCGGGCCAAAACACAGATTTACCCACTCCGTGAACAAAAGCCTCGTTACCCAGGCTTTCGCATTACCCCTCCACAACACTGGAAGCTTCTCCTAAGCACTTAGTGGGCCTTGAAGGCTCGAGGAGTCTCGGAATGATAGACAAGTAGGGGCTTCACCTTGCAATCCCCACTGGCGTTTGAACAAAGTGCTAGCGTAAGCCTGTCTTTCATAGGCTTATGCCCGGGTAGCTTCTCCTCTTCCTCCGTGATGTACGTCCGACGAGGCATTTTTTTCCAAAAAAGGCCAGTTTCATCACAGTTGAAGACTTGCTGAGAACTGTAGCCTTCCTTGGTCATCATCTCGTCGAACGTCTTTTTGAAGGCTTCATCCGCTTTCATGTCCGAGCTGGCAGCCTCCCCATGCCGCACCACCGAATGGATGCCAGTCCGTTTACGGAATTTCTCGAACCACCCATGTGAAGCCTTGAACTCTGGGGTTGGCCTTTATGTCCCTTCTCCTCCGTCGGCTTCGGCCTGGGCAATCAAATCGCTGAAAATAGTGCTGGCCTTGTGGGAGATTGCCATCTCCGTTATCGTATCGCCAGTGATTTCTTTGTCTTTTATCCAGACAAATAGAAGCCTTTCCATCTCGTCGTGCACGTGGGTCCTCTTGCTGAACAAAATAGTGACGCCCTTGGAAGGTGTAGCTGCTTTGATGACATCCTTCTGCTTAAGGATGGTGCCTATTTTCTACGGATTTCGGCCGTATTCCTTGGCGATCACACTCAATCGTATACCAGCTTCATACTTCTTGATAATCTCCATCTTTGTCTCCTAAGAGAGCATCCTCTTCTTTCCGTGAATTTCAACTTTCTTGGGACCCATGACTATGTATATACGTGCGTGAAGGCTCTGTTGACATACGCACTCACGACAGACTTTTTGTATGCGTCCGGGCATTCCCCTGCGTGCATTCAAGCAACGGCCAGCGTTCGTTGCTCTCGTATAGACGGTCGCCTTAAACTGTCCTTCTTGTTTTTTTACCAGGACATCAAGAAATGGCAGTCTTTTCTGATGGCTGTGCTCTGTGGTGAAGTTGAGCACTGAGTTTCTTTTCAGAGCATCTGCTAGTTTTCTGGTATCGTCAGCAATTGCTTTTAACGAAAATTGTATAAGAGAAAAACTATGCCCTAAATGTATTGGAAGAAGTGGCCGGGCATGGACAAGATGGAGGGAGGTAGAGAAGATACTCCGACACCGTACAGAAGAATCCGCAGCAAGAATCCAGCAACCAAAAGACCACACGCGCAGCACACACACCACACACAGGGAAAGACAAAGGGAAACGAATGACAAAGGGGAGCATGTAAACACTACAGTGACCAGGAAAGGACTGGAGGTCAGAGGTTGTGATCTTTGACCCTGGGGCATACCTGGCTGGGGGTCAGGAGGGAATAACCAGTTTTCTCTGGTCGGTACATAAATTTGACATCCATCCAGGATTCTCCTGAAAAGTCACAAACCCTCAAGTCAACACAGACCAGACAACAAAAAGAGTGAGCTTGGGAAGGACAGCAAGTCTATCTTATGCATACTGGGTGGAAAAATAAATAATTAATCCAATCCTCCTGAGATAAGAATCAGAAACACCCATAAAACATGTAAATAGGCATCCACTGGTAAGAAAATAAAGCAATTTAGTAACCAAGAAAATAAAGCAATTTAGTAACCAAGATGAAAACCAACTTTTAACAATGAAACACACTACTTGACTTTCAGAAGCATTTTTAAATTTGTGTTCTACAAAATACTGATAAGAGGCTAAATTTACAGTTTATCAAAGATAACTGGGAAGTGGAGTACAGAAAGTAATAAAAAAAAGGGATTTTGACGAAGGAAAAATCTATTTCTGGGCAATGGCCCGTGTCGCCCAGTGAAATATCCCTTCAGTTCATATTTCTAAGGTAAATAATACTAACATTACCAGAGAAAAATAAAAGAGGGGGATGTCAGAGTATCCTGACTCGCTTACCCTAAATAAAAAGAGGGTGTCGGTATGGTACTGGGGCGAGTGAGACCACTACCACGGACCTCTTGCCATTTAGATCTCTCTTCCACCAAAATCCCCCTGCCAGAGAGAGCTGGTACACAGCCCGCACCAGCAACTACTACTACTCACCCACCGACGCCACCACCAGGGCCTCTGGTGGCCATCCTTGACGTTAGAGGAACAAGCTTGGGCACAGGGATGGAAGAGACATAGGGGGGGATTTCACTGGGCGACACGGGCCATTGCCCAGAAATATTTCCTTTGTCAAAATCCCTTTTCTGGGCCAAGCCCGTGTCGTTTTGTGAAATAGTACCAGAGAATTAGCACAAGCTTGGTAAAGATATAGAAAGAGGTAACAAGAAAAACACAGAATTACAAAACATGAGTATAATCTAGTTAAATATTTACAAAGTTATCATACAAAATCTTAACTAATGTATAGTAACATATGTTAGCCTTAAAATACGTAATAGAACTTAATATTACACTTATGCTAACTTATGATAGGACTTAGTACTATACTTATTCTAACTTACGATAACTTAAAACTAGAAAATATCAATACATACAGGAGTGAGTCACCCTAGCATATAAATAAGGGTGAACATCACAATATAGCCTTATTTGGCAATATAGTACAGGTGTGAGTGACCCTAGCAAAAAAATAAGGGACATCACAATATAGCCTTTTAGGTAGCTAAGGCTCAAACAGGGTTGAGCCTGGCGGTAGGATCAAAGGAAAATGTTAGTGAGGCAGGTAGAAAGGAGATCTGGATCTTACGACTAAAACTACTTAGACAGTGTCAGGAGAAACTGTGTTTCCCGCTGCCACTGCCGAAATTTAAGAGATTCCAAGGATTTCAGGTAGTGACGTTTGAAAACTGTCGGAGACTTCCAGCCTGTGCACTTTTTTAAGTCATCAAAATTCATATGTTGGAAATAATTAATTGAGGTGGCTACTGATGTCATGGACCTTAGGGAATGAATCAGGATTGGCTTGTTTGATAAAATATAGGATTTGTTGCCTGATTCCTTTTAAGGAAATGGTGCCACCTTTTTCCCTTATAAATTGGGGACCTGAGGACCTAGAAGATGTCCTGGACAAATAGGCTCGTAAGGTCGTCACCGGACATAGAGAAGGGTCTTGAGGAAGAGGGAGGATCTTCCAAGGGGCCCATCTCATTAAAGGATCCTCGTTTTTAGCCAAAAAAACTACGATCTGGAGATAGTAGTTATCTTCCCATGAGGGAGGAATTCAACCAAGGCCAGAGTCTCTGGAGAGGGCCGACAGTTCAGATATCCTGGCTCCTGAGGCCAGACTCAGTAAGAATAATGTTTTCCTTAAGAGCGTTATATAGTTACATGAATCATTGTCAGAATCTGAAGCCAGTTTGAGAACGTCATTTAAGAACCATGAAATTGAACTAGGTCTTTCTGATGGTCTAAGCCTAGCACAAGCTTTAGGGATAGACGAAAAGTAAGAGTCTATTAAGTCTATCTTAAAGCCAAACTGGAAGATCTTTAACACTGACTTATTGGTCGTAATAGTACTTGCTGCTAGACCTTTTTCAAATAAGGATCTGAAAAAGGAAATAGCCAAATTAATAGTCATGGTTCTAGAATCCGTTTCCTTCAGGAAATTTGCTAGTTTTTTAACTGCTGCGTCATACTGACGCAATGTTGATTCTCTTTTATCCGATTCTAAGAAAAGGATATTCTGAGGATCAATATTTGCATCTCTTTTAGCCGCGAACTTCATGAAGTCCATAAAGTTAGGGTTTTGAGAATTCCTGAGGAAGCGAACACAGTCCTCATTTGTACTGACTGAGACAGTTTGGGATTGGGAATCCGTTGAGGCCGGAGACCCAATTCCAGAAGGAGAGGGTACCAATTGCTCTTGGGCCAGTCCGGGCTACTAGAGCAACTTGTCCCCCCTTGAAAGACCTGAGCTTGTTCAGGACTTTTCAATAAGAAGAATTCACTGGTGAAAAGGAAGGAAAAGATGTTATATTGCTTCTTCCACTGATTTCCCAGAGGGTCCAGGTTGGGGGCCACATAGCAAGGGAGCTTGTGGTTGGATTGTGATGCGAAAAGATCCACCTGGAGGTCTGGGACCTTTTGGCATATCCACTGGAATGAGCGCCTGTCCAGGGACCACTCCGATTCTAGAGGAACTGATCATGTTCCTTACTCCCGCCAGATGAGTGGAGGATAGGTGCCATTTGTACTTGGCTGCTACAGAGAAAATGGCTATCATGACATGGTTCACATGACTTGATTTGGATCCTCCTCTGTTGATGCAGTGTACTACCAATGCGCTGTCCAATACTAGTTTGATGTGGGAACCCTTGGCTGGTGAATCCCCCTCTTCATTGTGCGAGGAATACTGAAATAGCTTCCAGTACATTTATGTGAAGCCGGCGGAATTGAGGTGACCAAGTCCCTTGTACTTTCTTGAATTGAGAGTATCCTCCCCATCCGCTTAGAGAAGCGTCCGTGTGGATAACCAACGCCGGAGGGGGAAATTGGAGAGGAACTGATTTGGACAGGTTCTTGGTCTCCGCCCAGGGGCGGAGACACTTGCAGAGAATCGGTGGGATGACTGACAACTTGTCTCGAAATTTGTTGTTTGCTTTTGAGAGCCAAACTCGATTTATATCTTTCAATTTTGCTTTCATCAGAACATCTGTAACTGACGCAAACTGGAGAGAGCCTAGGATTCTTTCCTGGTTTCTCCTTGATGTCTGTTTGCATTTGAGGAATTGCCTTGTTGCTTTGGCTATTTCTTTCCTTTTGGCCAACGGAATTGACAGTGTGTGGGAGTTCAGATCCCACTGAATGCCGAGCCACTGAAAGCGAGATTCCGGCGTTAGCCTGGACTTGACCTTGTTTATTTGGAACCCCAGATGTTCCAGAAACTGAATTACCTTTTTCGTGGCTTTGAGGCATTCTTCGACGGTTGTTGCCCAAATGAGCCAATCGTCCAGATACGCTACTACCATTATCCCTTGGGATCTTAGTTGTTGGACTACTGATTCCGCTATCTTCGTGAATACCCTGGGGGCTACATTCAACCCAAAGGGCATCACTTTGAAGGAGAATGCCTGGTTTCCTAGCCTGAAGCCTAGATATGGGCGGAAGTGTCTTACAACTGGGATGTGATAGTATGCGTCTGTAAGATCGATAGAGGTGGTAACGACCCCACGGGGAAGTAAGGTTCGCACCTGCGAGATAGTCAGCATTTTGAACTTGTCGCAACAAATGAATAAGTTTAGACGGGACAAGTCTAAGATTATTCTTCGTTTGGTTGAGCCTTTCTTTGGCACGCTGAACAAGCGTCCTTGAAACTTTAAATGTTTGACTCTTGATACTACCCCTTTCTGAAGGAGTTCCTGTGCATCAAATCTTTGTCAATTTCCTTTGTTGGTTCCTGAAGGAATGTTTTGGATGGAGGGGGGACCTTTGATACCAATCTCCATCCCAGTCCTTTGGACACAATGCTTTGTGCCCAGGTGCTGAATCCCCATCTGTGACGAAAGAGGAACAGCCTCCCTCCCACCTGAGGGTCCTCACTGACTTGGGGCGGGGCGTGATCCTCGTCCGCCTCGTAAGTGTTTACCCCTGGTAGGTGTCCTTCCGCCGCCTCTTTGGCAAAATGCACCTCTAGCCCTGCTTCCTCTTCCAAAACTATTAAAGGCTTGGAACGCCTGGCCTTCAAAGACTGGATTAAAGGCCGGAGATACAGCGTAAGAGGTCGAGGGCTGGTTCTGGGAAGTCAGGAGGAGAATGGTTCTTCGCCGTTGACAGCTGAACCACCTGGGACATTGGTACTGCTTGCATTACCTGTTGTTGCTGAGCAGCCTGGAAAGGTGGGAACTTTCTAGGCTTCTTCAGCTTTTTCGAAGTTGAAGGGGTGACTTCTGGTTTCCTCTTGGAAGAAAGTCCCCACCGGACCTTGAGGCTCTGATTGAGCCTAGTCGCTTCATGCTGAACCTCATTCACCACTGTTTCGGGAAAGAGGTCAGCAGCCCAGATGGAAGACGCAAGCAGCTTCTTTGGTTCATGCCTGATTGTGGCTTCCTGCAGTACATGTTTTCTGCAGTTGCGCCTAGCTGTCACAAAATCGTACAGATCACACTGCACGGTGTGTGTCTGTGCTTTTGCTAAGAGTTTGAACAGAAGTTCCGTCCCGTATGTGACTGCGGCAACCTCTGTCATAACTAGGGCGTTCAAAGTCCTCCCTAACCTGATCCTTGCGTCGAACTCTGCTTGGATCAGGTTATCCGACAACCTTGGGAGTCTCTCCCCAACTTGTACAATTGCACAATCTGGTTTGAGCTTCCCAACCATGAAGGTAGCCGGCAGATCAGCCCAGAGGTCTTCAGATCCTGGAGGGAGAAGAGATGTTGGCTCTGTCTCCCTCAGCTGGGGCATAGGCTCGTCTTTCATAGCGGCCTGAATGGTTAGCTCTGCTAACTTTGTGGTAAAGGGGATTGGTGTTTCCTCCTCTGCCACAAAGATAGTAAATGGGCTCTTAAAAGCCTGAAGCTTGGTATTGACACAATCCCAATCTTCTAGACTTCTAATCCATTCTCTCTGCGCCTGATCCCGACTGTAGATCACAGTCTCTTTCGGGATCCTATCCTCCCTCCTCATTGCAGCCTCCGTCAAACGAGCATAGCCCATAAAGGGTGGTTGGAGGTTGGCGGGGTGGAACTCGAAGTCCTCAATTCTTCGAGTACCACAATCTGGAATGGTTATCATCCCATCCTTGAAGGGAGCATAAGCTGCAACCCTCCAAGGATTGCTCACCGTGAAGGGAGGAAGAGATTCATAGTCTGGCATTGGTTGTAAAGCCATGCCAGACTGAGGAAGAACTGCTGGGGGATTCTCCCTGAGACCCGCCATCAGGTTTTCCTGGTTTGCCAGCCTCTCCGAAATACTCCGGATTGACTGGCCAGACTCCTCAAACGAGGTGGAGATGCGCGAAAACATCTGTTCGAACCTGTCGTTAACCAAGTTACCGACCAGGTTCCCCATCTGTTGCATAATGTTAGCTGTGAACGCCTCGGTGTCGAAGGGACTAGGGTCCCTGATCGACATAGGAGTCTTAGGACGTGCTCCGGTAGACGTCGAAGGCTCTGGCTCTGTGGAAGCACGGACCTTTTCTTTTGAGGACTTGCCTCTAGACCCTTTAGAGTGTGTAGTCGAAGAAGACTTCGATTTCTCTGCTCCGGGGTGGTGAGCCGGAGTCTTATGAGACGTGGAGGACGAGGTCTTCTTAGAAGACGTCTTCTCCTGGGTCTTCAGCTCCCGTTTCCCTTTCACTTTAGGGACAACTGAAGCTGATGACGACTTAGCCGGAATGTCCGATTCGGAAAAGCCTTGGAAGGAAGACGAAGAAGGAATAGGGGATGAAGATCCAGATAAGCCCAAGGGAAGCCCTTGAGCTCCTAGCAAACCTACCTCAACTAACAAGTTACTCTCACCTACCGCCATAGGCTCTACATTTAAATCCAAGGTTGCCACTTCCTCGGCGATCTCCGGGTTCCCCTGGTCCGCCAACGCCTGCGCCACCTGCTGCTGGATAGCGGCGATGCACGGAGCTGCCGCTGCTGGGTCGATGTACCCGGTCGACTTGCCACCTGGGAAGAGGCGGACAGCCATACTCTTGTCCAGGATGTATGGCTGCCCCTTAGAGACGTTCTTCCCAAATCCGCCGACCGAGGCCCTCAAGGTAGCCAACACGGCGTCCTTCACGGCGGTAGCCTGGAATAAAGGGTCATTGTAGTCCTTACAACGAAACCCGAAGTTATATGATTAAACAATTACGACTAAAAAATGTTTATATCTCTTATCATATGCTTTTATAAACAATATAAGTATACCAAGAACAGTCATAAATATATTACTCCGGTATATACTTACTCCGGCGGTAAACTGATCCACCAGATCATAGCAGATGGAGCAGGCTTCGCGGTGCCATACCACTAGATCGTCATGGCGGATGGCACAGGGAGCATGGGTCCGGCAGACCTCGTGACCGCAAGGATCTTGGAGGATGGCGTTACATCCCGCTTCTTGGCAGTTGGTAGCCTGTAAGTGGACAGATACATAAGTATCGGCAGTTACTAACAGGACTAACCTGCTAAGAGATATAATACTCCGCTGCATGCCGGAGTGAAAAATTTTCTGGGCATAATCCTCTCCTGTACTCCTTAAGAGATAGTCCGTAAGACCTGGTAAACTAGTCCGATAGTTACCGGTACACCGGAGTAAAGATTTCTATTGAACCAGCTACTAGCTCATACACCGAGGGTACACCGAGGGTGAGGGGTACAAGCACAGCGGAGAAACACGAGAAGATTAACTCAGATAAAAAACAAAAGAAAATAGAGGGGGCGTAGCTCCGCAGCACAAAATTTCCGAAAGCTGGAGGAGGACCCGGATGGTGAGCGGGCACTCCGCCAGACAAGTGGAAATTATAACATAGTGATAACAAATACAATTGAAACATAAAAAGTATTATAAATGTAAATAAAAACAGATGCATGTAAGAGCTACTCTCCGCTACCCCCCACGAGCTGGCGGAGCCAGTGAGTCCGCCGCTAGCGCTGCAGATGGTGGGGGGGAGACCGAGGGAGGAGAGAGCTGCTACGAGACCCGAAGAGGACCCAGTACGAGCGGGAGGGATGGCCAACCCAACCCGAACACACGAGGGACATGGGCTTGGCCCAGAAATACCCTTGTTTAAATATGAGGTTCTTTGGAATTCGAGACTTGTTGTACTATTCCATGACCAGTAAAAACGGCATTTGCGAGGCAATGGTTAACCCTTTGAAAACTAAAATATTTTATTTTCCATAAAATAATATTTTCAAAAATGACAAATTTTTAACTAATTTGTATTTTTCATAACTTACAAACCTGAGGTGTTAACATTAGAATACTCAGTGCCAGCTGGAAACCGGTAAAGTTTAAAATAATTGTGTACGCAAGGGACTATTGGCAACTGTGCTTTGGTCACGAGACATGTGGACCCACCCACATACCCCTCATTAACTCGTGACCCCGTTAGTTATTCTTCCAACCCAGGTTAGTTGATAGAGGGATGGTTAGAGGTGGGCCTTTGTATGTTAAGACTTCAGGTTTATAAGTTATGAAAAATACAAATTAGTTAAAAATTTGTCATTTGTTTATATACGAAACAAACCTTCGGTCTTAACATTAGGATAGACTTACTCTTGGTGGGAGGTAAGTATTATTAACCAACTGGGAGTTTGCCACCTTTGATCAGTTTTCTGAATACCAGAATTCTACGAAATAACTGACCAGTATTTCCGAATCTAAGACATATGAATATCATAGAGTCAGACTTCTGGGTTTTTACACAATGTCATAGTTCATTGCGTCCGAGGAAGATAAGAAGATCTGTTCCCCTAACAAACCAATTCATCCACTCATGTAGGTTTGTTATTCCTCTCCCCCTTGCTAAAGAACCATTACTTTATCACAACTTCATCATTTTAACAAGGTCTCATATAGCCATTCTAATGGCTAATAGCCTTTCATCTTTCTGTCCCTAGAGAAACCACTCATAAAATAGGAAGAATATGAGAACGGAAACTGGTGATGGACATAGTAATGCACTGAACTCAAGAAGGGAAAACTCACCGCTACAATTCATGATATAGTCATTCAAATGACCCATTTCCAGCTCCAAATTTAAGCTCGTTTGCACAGCTGCATCTGACTTTTGCTTTTCAACTGCAACTGGCAATTGAACAGAATGCATGTAACCTGTAAGAGATAGAGTACGTATATAGTAGATACATGAGTATGTTTCCTGGATAATGCTACTCTTACTAATATGATACTTTTTTTACTGTTATGAAATCACAAGCTATAAAACATAGTCTAGAAAATGTTCCCTATATGTAATGAGTTGAAAGATAGTGGAGCCATATTTCTTTAGTCATGTCCAATATATGTAATTTTCATTCAATTTTTTTTATAAAATTATGAAAATGAATTTTTCATTTGCTATAAAAAATATATATACATATATATTATACACTATATAATGTAAAACACTAAATACCTAATTTAGATAGCCTCTCTCAATTCAATGTAGGTATGATTGCATGACAAAAATATTTTTCTACAAAAACTGTTACCAATTTGCTCCAATATGCTAATCTTTGGGGATACTTAAAATCTCAACAAAGCCACAGCAAACACACAAAAATGCTTCTATGACACATCAGCAGCAGCATTCCAAATCCCTCCTACACACATTACGCTATTTACCTCTACCTTGCACAATCTGGATCACTCCTTGGCATCAAGGCCTTGATATTGTGATAATTCTTCGACTTTCATTTATACTGAAGTTTTGAGGTCATCCCCTCTTCCTCACACCATACTCTCCTATTTTCTCCATTTAGCCATACCATCTCAAAATATTCTAATCTGCCATTTCACTCTTGCTAACCTTTATTATTTCCAATTTTTTTTTTTTTTATAACTCTCCTTACCCCACTCACTCAAATACCTTATGAGTTTCAACCTTTTTCTGTTCACCATCATTCCACACCAACTTCACTTCCCTGAAACAGACATGACTCATTAATAACTTTTATAAACTCCTCACGGTCTTAATCTTTCCTCCCAACAGCAAAAATGTTAACCACCTGTAAACACAGAAAACTCCAAACTATTTGCAACCCCTTTCTTATCCAGCAACAAAACTATCTGATCAGACACCTTGCATTGCCCCATTTTCTTATCCTACAACACTATCCTGATTACTATACTGTCCTTTCTCAAACTTCTCATTACTTTATCCATTAATATATTAGGCTGCCATGGACACAATGCACCATTGTCTTAGACTCACTTAGCCACTTTCTCATCTATATACACTAACACAAGTTCACACTTCCATCTTAAATCTCTTATAATCACTCTCAACACATTACAATCTACATTATACAACATTAACACAATTTGCATATCTAACAATTCATTTGTTAGCTTTTTCTTGGTCCTTGTATCGCCCATACTGCTTTTAACTGTTATTCCCACACTACTAAGACTGGTATTTTTGAATCAACTCAAACCAAGGCACATACACGCACACATACAGTCCTACTTGCCTGTTCTTCCCCTACAAATACTTCAGTCGTCTTTCTTTCTCAATCAGAAACTTAAATATACGTCTTCCTCTACATACTGTATTTAGAAATGTTTTGACTATCATTCTTAGAGTTATCTCTTATCATTTTTGCCTTAATACATAGGAACGGTTAATGTTTTTATATTATTTGGAACCTCTCCCTCTTCCTGACATAACTTACAAATTTGGTCAGCCACTCATTCAAAATTTCAGTACCATATCACACCCACATCATCTTACTTTGACTCTACAGAATTCCTAGCATCATTCAAATGTTCAACACCTTGTATTAGTAGTTTCTCCCACAATCACTTTAAAAAAACCCATATTTAATTTCCTAACAGATCTTTACATATTCATATGTAATCATGAAGGTCATAAATAAATTTTTGCTAAGCTCGTAAGTACATAGTTCACCACAACTAGGCGAGTTTTACCATACGTGAGTTTTGGACAGCCCCAGTGAATCTTGGAGTTAATTCATTATGAAGTTTAGTATCAAAATCTTTTATAGTATCATGTTATAATTGCTCTCACAGTTATAATTACTCTTTTAAAGATACTTAAAAGACTTATATCAGTCAGGATTACATAACAGCCACACATTACCTGTAGATATTGAGACTATGGACTGGTAACATTTTAGCAGCCGAGATTTAAAAGCTATTTAGTCTTTCCTATTACAAAATCTGTAGTAATCATTGAAAAGCAATGGCTCAGGTAAGTAAACCTGATTTCTTGAGTTTTTAAGATTACTCACTCGTACCTTTTACAGTCTTCCAACTGGCTATTCAAGATATTTACTATACTTTATTACTATACAACAGTAATTCAATATCTTCAGTACTTAACAGTACATAACTCAACATATAATAACTGAACCTGGAGAAGTTGGAGGGGAAAGTGGTTCGCTCTTTATCCGCACTGGAGGTGATACAGGTTCAGCCTTTATCTGCACTGGTGGAGGCGAAACAGGTTCTGCCTTTATCTGCACTGGAGGTGGAGATCTATTTCTGTAAGATGAAAGATCTTCAGAATCTATGCCCCTTGGAGGATCTGGTAATGAAGGTTCTCTT
Source organism: Macrobrachium nipponense (assembly GCF_015104395.2). Classification (NCBI taxonomy): domain Eukaryota; kingdom Metazoa; phylum Arthropoda; class Malacostraca; order Decapoda; family Palaemonidae; genus Macrobrachium; species Macrobrachium nipponense. The sequence continues at coordinate 67,116,228 of NC_061091.1, forward strand.
TTAATACTAAAAATAGAATTTTCATTTATTCCTCTCTTTGGAGATGGAAATCTACTTTCTGATGCACTACTGCTGCTAGACCAATTCCTTCTACGCTCTTGCACAGGAGAAGGAGAAGCACTTTGGCGTCTACAAAATGGAGAACGGCTGTGATCTCCACTATGAGATGGAGATTTCCCAAAATATCCCCTTCTTGGCGAGATACTTCTAGATCTACCTCGGGATGGCCCAGGTGCTGGAGAGCCTGATGAAGAACTGGAAAATAGAACAAATCTGTTATGACCACTTAGTTAACACTCTCAGCTCTCACATAGCTGGCTTCAAGGGTTACTGGAGATTGCATTCTTAAAAGAGATCAAAAATATTTATTTCTTAACATACAAACCTATCAGTTTACATGAGCCTAGGCCTATGGTTAACAGCTCCCATCACAAAAAAGGGAGAAAACTCTCACCTGGTCAAATACCTCTGATGGTGATTGTTGTCACATCAAACATTATTTTTCCAGACTCACTAAGTTAAGCATATCTTAATTTTACCAGACCACTGAGCTGATTAACAGCTCTCCTAGGGCTGGCCCAAAGGATTAGATATTTTTATGTGACTAGGAACCAACTGATTACCTAGCATCGGGACCTACAGCTTATTGTGGGATCCGTACCACATTATATCAAGAAATGAATTTCTATCACCAGAAATAAATTCCTCTGGTTCTGTGTTGGCCAAGCCAAGAATCGAACTTCAGACCACCGGATTGGTAGCCAAGCATGAAATCCACTCGTCCAACGAGGAACATCAGACACACCCAGACTCACTAAAAAGAGAATGCAAGATGTAGAGGCAGTAATAGGGTAGGTGCCTGAGCAGCTAGCTAGGTGGAGAAGCATTCCCAAAAATTTTAACAAGGGTGCTCAGGTAGGCAACCTTTTAAGTGAACAAGGTCTGGCTATTAAATCTCTGTAATAAAGGGTCAAAAGTCAGACTGGAACCTTGCAATATGCTACATGTAAAATATTCCTTTAAAAAAATTAAACATGTTAAAACCTTCATTGGCCATATATGGATCTCATAATACAGGCACTATGATCTTGCAAGTGGAGTATATGTCAGAAAAAGTGGGAAGACTTACATGCCCCAACCCCAATTTCAGTCCACCACAAAGGGTAAAAAAAAATTTGGTACGAATAACAATCACTAACTTACATGTTGTTAGTTCACCGGTCAGAAGAGGGTGAGAAGATCCACACTTTGTGACCACTAAAAATAGCCAATTAGATAAGATATGACCTTGAATAACCCAATACATATTCAACTTGCCAAAGGAAGCAAAACCTAACTAGCATAAATCTTTGTGTGGTCGAAGAGGTAAAGACATAAAAGGTTCCATTTTCAAGAGTTTAATCCAGTCATGGTAAGACACACAAGATCTATGGACTAGTGATATATACTATGCTGTCCAAAAAGAATTGCCACCTCATCCCAATCATTACATTCAAGCACAAGTTTTCTCCCCGCCCCAATTGTGTGTGAATCATACCAAGATTTAGTCATTCTTGTCTTACACCCTTCACTGCAATAGTGAAGGATAGAGGAACTAGAATCAGACATATGTAAATCCAATCCTAAATGCTAATAAGCTAATTAAAGCTTGAATGCTACTTAAAATAAAGTAATAATACTTCACCAAAGTCTAGCCAAGACAACAGAAAAGCAAGAAAAATGCTACTGCAATGGCGCCCATGTACGACGAACTGAGGCAGAAATGCAATTGAACTAACCAGCTAGTTGTTTTCCCGAGTGCTCCGATGTGGACGGAGCCTATCACCTACATGAAACCATACGAGTTACAAACCTTAGCTAGGTAATTACTTGGGGAGTTACTTATATGACACTTAAGTTTTCAACATTCAGTGCTGCTGCTCCTTTATTTTAAATATGATGTACATGTTTGTTTCTATGTGGTTGGGATTAATGGTTCTATTATTATCAAAAAATGATACTTTATTTCATTTGTATTTTCAGATTCTGAAAAAATGAAATTTTCATTATTAAAATGATATTGTTATGATACAATAAAGTTTGTTCATACTTACCTGGCAGATATATATATAGCTGTATTCTCCGAAGTCCGACAGAATTTCAAAACTCCCGGCACACGCAAGTGGTCGGCCAGGTGGTGTAGTAACCCATTCCCGCCACGCTGGGGCGGCGGGCGTAAGGAACCATTCCCATTTTCTGTCAGATTTTTGCTAGTGCCACTGTCTCCTGAGGGGAGGTGGGTGGGCACTTTGATTATATATATCTGCCAGGTAAGTATGAACAAACTTTATTGTATCATAACAATATCATTTTGTTCACGAATCTTACCTGCCAGATATATATATGCTGAATCCCACCTTTGGAGGAAGGGGGAGACAGATTCGATTTTGGGAAACAATTTCAATATATATGATTGATATTTTGGTTCCTTAACTGTTAGCATAGCTGACTTCGTGAGTACCGTCACCCAAGTCTGCATCTGCTTTACTAGAGACTCCAGCTAGGTAGTGACCTGTGAAGCTGTTGAGTTCTAGAGGATCTGTCAACGGGGCGTGACCACAATGCAACTAGATCCTATATTATAGACCTCCAATTTCGGTACTGCATTCCTAGAGGTGCCAGCAAGGACGTGACCTGTGTAGCTGGTGCGCTCTCTAATGAACTGTCACGGGGAGAGCGTGACCACAATGTGACAGATCATATAGGTGTTGTTTAGACACCGAATGCTGTTAATGCTTCACTGGAGGTGCCAGCAAGGACGTGACCTATGTAGCTGGTGCGCTCCAGATGATTTGTCAATGGGGGCGTGACCACACTGTGACAAAAACATTTTACCCTACTATGAGGGCGAAGCAAAAAACATTACCACCTGACCTAGCCTATCTGGTTAAACTTCGTAAAACCAAGGCTAATGGAGGGAAGGCCGCCTAAGGCGGCCTACCCAAGACCACAAAAAAACTAAACACCTACATAAACATAATAAAAATAAAAAATAAAAAGAAATAAAATTAAAAAGTCCAAACTAACATATGATTTTCTAAAAGATAGGAAGAGTGCTACTCTCTGTCCCCAATATATGTCTGCTGCGACATATATGGGCCCAAAGAGTAGCAGTTCTCGTATGTAATCCTCACCTCCCGAAGGTAGTGAGAGGCAAACACTGAATTACTACGCCAAAATGTGGCATTCAAGATGTCATTGAGTGTTGCCATGTTCTTTTGGAAGGCTTACCGACGTAGAAATAGCCCTCAGTCCATGCGCATTCACCTTCAACACTTTCATATCACTGTCTTGACAGGATGAATGCACTTCCTTGATGGTGCCCCTCAAGGAAAAAAAGCCAAAGCATTCTTTGACACTGGTAACCTTGGCTTCCTGACCAAAACACCACAAGTTATCAGAAGGACCTCTATAAAACCTTGGTTCCTATCTTTTCAGACGGAGGGTTGACTTCCTAGCTATTGCTTAGGAGTCTGCTTCGTCCTCAAGAGCCTCAGCGAGGATGTGACCTATGGGTAAGAGTTCTTGTGGGTTTGCCGATGGGGTCTTATCCACTTACTCGGCAAAGCCTAAACTGGCATTTGGTCAATGGGTGCTAATCCACTCATATGACCATATACCTATGCCTATTAGCATAATAAGGAGCAGAACACCGATCCCGATCACCTGATCCTAACACGAGGGTTGAGCGCTTAATTTTAAAAAGAGTTAAACTAAAAATTAACTCACTAGTTAAGGATCAGTGTCGGCTCCCTATCCCAGCAACGTATCCAGCAGGACAACGAACAACAAGAGAGGATCTCTTGTAGGTTGAATTGACATTCCTTCGTGTAACGGGAGGTCAACACAGAATTGCATCTCCCGTAAGTGACAGCTCATATGTCCTTTATGACATATGTTATGGAACCAAGAAGAATTCATAAAAGCTCGCACTTCATGCATAGGTTCAAACGGATCTGGACATGAGGAACTTCAGAACTACATCCAAGTTCCAAGACGGCAACTTGGGTTGTTGAACCTTCATCGTTTCGAAAGATCTCAAGAGATCGTGAAGGTCTCTGTGTCCGCAAGTCCAGGCCTCTGTGCCTAAAGACAACTAAAAGCACACTCTTATAACCCTTGATTGTAGAGACTGCAAGTTTTAGATCCCTTCTCAGAAAAGGAAGTCAGCAATCTGGCTCACAGGGTCGTGGTGGAGGAAAATGCCGTTCTTCTTGCACCAACTCCTGAAGACTATCCACTTCGATTGTACACTGCGTTGGAAAAGCGCTCTCTTGCACTGGCGATAGCTTTCGCCATTGACGTATAGAAGCCTCTCGCTCTGGCCAACTTTTGGATAGTCTGAATGCAGTCAGACTCAGACGCGAAGAGGCTTCTGTGGTACCTCTCGAAGTGGGGCTGTCTGAGTAGATCTTGTCCTTACTGGAAGCGTCCATCGGGAAGTCTACTGCAAAGGCCATGACCTCTGTGAACCACTCTCTCGCAGGCCAGAACGGGGCGAACAAAGTCATTCTCGTCCCTTCCGACACCGCAAAACTTTCTCATGACTTCCCCTAAGATCTTGAACGGGGGAAAGGCGTACAGGTCCATCCCCGTCCAGTCCCAGAGAAGTGTGTCTATCGTCACTGCAGCTGGGTCGAGTACTGGGGAGCAGTACAGTGGAAGCCTCTTCGTTCTGGACGTCGCAAAGATATCCACGAGCGGACGTCCCCATAACCCCCACAGCTCTTGGCATACCTCCAAAGCAGAGTCTACTCGGTTGGCAGAAGTTGACCTCGTCTGCTGAGGATCTGCCCAGACATTCTCTACTCATGCTACAAACTTCGTAAGGATCATGACGTCCAGTGACCTTGCCCACAGCAAGATCTCCTTTGCCAGAGCAAAAAGGGACTGAGACTGTGTTCTCCTACTTCTTCAAGTACGCCAGAGCTGTGGTGTTGTCTGAGTTGACTTGGACTATTCGACGAGAGACTTTTTCTTGGAAAAACTGGAGAGCTAAAAAGATGGCTGCCATTTCCTTTAGGTTTATGTGCCAGGACACCTGTTCCCCTCTCCAGGTGCCTGCCACTTTCTTTCCCCTAATGATGAGCTTCCCATCCCAGTGGTGGACGTCGTCGGAGAACAACACTAGGTCGGGGCTCTGAAGCTTGAGAGACGCCTCCGACAGCTACACTGGATCTAGCCAACATTTCAAGTGATGTTTTACCTCTCCTGAAATTTCCAAGATCATGTGTAGATTCTTGGTTTTTTTTCCAATTGTACTTGAGAAAAAAATGTAACGGTCTGAGGTGCAGTCTCCCCAAGGAAAACAAAACTTCTCCAGCGAGGAAATGGTCCCCAGTTAGACTCATCCATTCCCTCACCGAGCACGAATCTTTCCTTAGGAAGGCTAACACTTTGTCTAAGCCTTGCTGCTGACGTCCCTGGGACGGAAAAAGCTCGAAAAGCCACTGAATCCATCTGAATCCCCAGGATACCACGATGGATTGGGTTGGGATCAGATGTGACTTTTCGAAATTCACCAGTAGTTCCAGGGACTTCACCAACGATTAAGTTGTTTGAAAATCCTTCAGACACCGCGTTGAGTGGAGGCATGAATGAGCCAGTCGTCCTTCGAAGATAACAATTGCGAAGGAGGAGACTGAGGGGCCGCAGGCTGAAAACTATTCTTCAAAAGAGGCTCAAAGCCATCGAACCAAGACCTCTTCTTCTTCTCAACTGACACACGTTCGGGAAGATGGTAACCGTGCTTCTAGACAACCTCTGGAGAGCTGCATGAAAACTAGAGAGCAAGGCAACTGGCGAAAGAGCGGAACGAGGAGAAGGAGAAGGGACTGCCTGTACTCTTGATGGCAGCCTATCATCCTTCTCTCACGATGTGGCTTTGCCTTTTCTCACTGCAATCAACAAAACAAGTTGTTGTTGCAAAGACACAATCATCCTTTTCGATGGAGAACATTCCTTCTCAGGCAAAAGGCTGATCCTTTGAGAAGACGATGGGCGAGGGGAAGCAACTCCTCCTTTCCACATGGACCGCCAAGGAGGATATATCTTAGGAGCGACCGAAGCGCTCAAAAAAAAGCATATTCATCGGAAGACGTCCTCTCCGGTGAAGATCGCAACACAGTAGAAAAGAGAGAGGACGTGAAGCGTCCCCCTCCCTGAGACCCTACATCATACATCTCAGCTCTCTTTTTACTGCAGAAAGTCTTCCAATTGCCCAGGAGACGACTGCAAAGCGAGAAGGAGCTAACGGACGAGAAGCGTCCTCCTCCGAGGAACCAAAGACGCACGGCCGCCTGTGCGACTATATCGTCTTCGTTCTCCTCAGAGGGAGCGAGACCCTCCGAGAGTTCCAACTCCTGCGCGGGAGGAGGAGTCTCTGAAGACTAAAGTAATCTTTCAAGATTCAAAATTCTATGAGATTATGAGCCATGACATCACCTATAGACGAATCTTGACTATGAGAGATGTTCAGAATCATTTCTAGATCATCTATGCTATCAGTTTTTCTGCAGGAAAAACTGGAGAGGTGTAATTTCAGTCTATTCAGGGAAAACAAACTTCTCCAGCGAGGAAATGGTCCCTGCAATTCATTCATTCCCTCACCGAGCATGTTTCCTTCCCTAATAAGGCTGCGTTTCACTTAAACAGGAGTAATTTGAAGACACTGTAGAAGATTGTTCATTTGTTTCTTCCTAAAAGTCTCCTTCCTGAGATCCATTACTATTCTCTGATTCTCGGCGAATGTCTGAAGAAGCATTACGTTGTGCTTGTCCATCCAAGCGTCCTGCCGAGCGTCGCGCTCGGCGCTGTCGTATTTGGCAGCGGAAGGCAGTCCCCTTCTATTAATCGGAGCAAGGGAACGTTCTCGGCGAACTAATTGACTGCATCTCTTGCACATCATTCTTGTTTCGAGGGAAATCAAGTGTGTTATGCCGCCGTAGACTCGGACAGAATTCTGTTACCATGCGGTAAACAGAACCGAAAAAGGTCAATACATATATATATATACATACATACATTTATATACTATACCATACCATATATATATATATATATATATATATATATATATATATATATATATATAGTATATATATATAAATATATATATATACTATACACACAAATATATAATATATACAAAGATACTACATTCAAATCATATATTTTTTTTTTTTTTTTTTTTTTTTATGAAAAAATTCTCGCCAAAGTGAAGATGTTCAGCCATGTATGCTAGAATTCCCTTCAACCGAGGCTAAGGCCGTGATTGTAGGGTAGAAATACGGTTAGTCCGTCAATCCCGCAGGAGAGAGAGAGACGTAACCTACTGCGCATAGCAGACAATCAGATGGAACTGAGCACTGGCATTACGCATTAGTGACAGCAGACTCTGAGAACGTTCGTCGTTCTCGCATGCTCTGCCTGAGTTGCCACCTACACCATTCTACGAATGAATAGGTTTACTATCATTATAGAGCAGAAACCAAAATCCATCAAACTAGTATATTTAAGCGAAACTGAATTTGCTAAATATAAAAGGCTAACTTGGTATTGTCATACAATACCTTAAATGTTTAAAAAATAGGGAAACCGGCAACCCCTGAATAGTTGCAGGGAGAACCGATTAAATGTAATAAGAATAATCGTACTCTCGGTTGTCCTCCGTAGGAGTAACTATGGTATGAGTATATAACTTGAACCATACAACAGTTTGATAGTAAATATGACGTAAGGGCAAAAATAATATTACTATGATACAACATCGCTTGTTCACCTTTACCCGGCAGATATATATATACATATATCTGACTGGTAAGTTTTATGAACAAAACGTAGAGTAGTTTTTAGACACTTGGACAGCTACCTCCCTACTACATTCTGCCTCACGAGGTAGGGGAGAGCCATCACGCGGTAGTGTTTTGTCAATGAGAAATTATACGCTTACGCGATAGAATGAACACTCATGGCATTATCACTATTCTTCACTACACTACTATAACTTTCCAATGCAAACATGATTCCAGGCTACGCAGAGATTTAAGAATCACAGATAGGGTATTACCTCCAAAGACACTATTGTAGGGCCCGAAGGCATCACAGGTCTTTGGAGGGATAAATTCTACTGGACGGGTAACTTGTGTTACACGCCTGGAGGAAGACCTCCTTACACTATCACGTTCTAGTTACGTACCTATGATTCATAAGCCTTCCACGCAGAATCAGACATATTTTCACACTCGTTGCAGCGCTCATCAAACATACAAACATGTTTCCTACAATTCGCGCACACTGTATGAGGGTCTACCGAAGTTTTCGGTAGCCTAACCTTGCATTCTTCCACACAACATACTCTGGCTAGTCGAACTAGATCCAGACATCGTAAGGTTTAAGGAAAAATCAAGCCAAAATAAAAACAATCCACAATTAGCGTATGCTAACCACCAGATCCTAATCAAATAACCAAAAATCAATCGGGATACTCAAGTGACCAAAAGAGTTCAAAATGCCAATGACGGAGGTGCAGAAAACACTTGTGTCGCACCGGCGACAGAAAATATCTGACAGAAAATGGGAATGGTTCCTTACGCCCGCCTCCCAGCGGCGGGAATGGGTACTACCACCTGGCCGACCACTGCGTGTGTTGCCGGGAGTTTTTGAAATTCTGTCGGACTTCGGAGAATACAGCTATATATATATCTGGCAGGTAAGATTCTGTGAACAAAATGAAGTTTATTGTATACTTACCGAACAATTATACAGCCATGATTTCCACGATCGGCAGGAGACTAAATTCAAATTTAGCGCGTAGGCGTCGCCAACACTGGTGGTGATGACGTCATCTCCCTCCACTAGCGGGAGAACCAGGTACAACTGCCCAGGTGAAATCCAATTCCTTTCTGCCCGTCCGTCCACCTAAGGGGAGGAGGGTATAATCATATTGTTCGGTAAGTATACAAATAAAACTTCATTTTAATAATGAAAATTTCATTTTTATTGTGTGGTCTTACCGAACATTATACAGCTGATTATACATTTATGGGAAGGTGGGATACAGTGGACCACTAGTATTTCTAAATGGTTACATTTATTACAATACCAGTAAAACACTCGAGGTGTCTGTTGTACCTTACCTTGTAAGAGAGCTACCGCAGACTGTTACTGCCTCTGGTCGGTGCTCTTCTTACTATTGTAGAGGAATTGGAATTTGACCAAAGTTAGCCTCTACAGGAGTGGAATCCTTCCGTAGTTCAAGCGAGTCAAGGCTGACTGACGGAGGATAGTAACAACAAAGATTGCCCTTGCCCTGGGCTAAGACCAGAAATTCAATCATACAAAACATTTGTCACCTACACCAGATTTAAAAAACATATATACCCAACCATTATAAAATCTGACCTAACAGACTGGTGAGTATCCCAGGTACTCAGTACCCCCAGCTTCCCTTGAACTCGACAACCTATTTCAAGGTGAAAAGTAGCATAGAGGTGACGACCCCTGTGCCGTTTCTCCCAAACACCATGCCAGAAACCGCCACCGGACCTAACGTTCTAAAATTCTCGAAAACCGTTTCTATCTCTTTGAGATAATGACTCGCAAAACCGAATTCGATCTCCAGAACGTGCTCTGAAGAATCGAAGCTAAAGATAAATTCTTTCTAAATGCTAAAGAAGTTGCCACTGCTCTAACCTCGTGAGCTTTAACTCTCAGAACGGAAAGATGGTCGTTCTCGGACTGCGAAGTGAGCTTCCTGATAAGCTCTCTAATAAAGAACGATATAGCATTCTTAGAAAGAGGACGAGAGGGATTTTGAACCGAGGTCCAGAGCTTAGAAGATTGTCCTCTAATATCCTTAGTGGCAAGAAGATACTGCTTAATAGCCCTGACTGGACATAAGAGCCTTTCTTCCTCCTCATGTCCAACCAAATCAGATAAGTTCCTAACCACAAAACTCCTCGGCCAAGGATTAGATGGATTCTCTGTTTTTTGGCTAGAAAGGTCAAAGTACCGAAAACACAGCATTGCCTTGAGAGAAACCGACTCTTTTGTCTATAGCGTGCAATTCGCTGACACGCTTAGCAGAAGCTAGAGCAATAAGAAAAAGTGTCTTCTTAGTCAAGTTTCCTGAGTGAAGCCGACTTCAAAGGCTCAAACGGTGGCCCCATGAGGAACTTAAGCACCACATCTAAGTTCCAAGCCACTGTATCCTGCGGGAGCTTAGTGGTTTTGAAAGACCTAATGAGGTCCGACAGATCTGTATTGGAGGAAATATCCAAACCTCAGTGTTGAAAAACCGAAGATAGCATGGCTCTATATCCTCTGATCGTCGAAGGAGCCAGTTTCTTAGAGTTCCTAAGAAATAGAAGAAAATCGCTATTTCCGTTAAAGAGGCCGCAGAAAGTAGAGACTTTAGCACTTCTACACCACTCTCTGAAGATTCTCCACTTCCCTTGATAGAGTTGTTGAGAAGTCTCTCCTACAACGAGCGATAGCTTCTGCAGCTCTTCTTGAAAACCCTTTCGCTCTGACAAGATTCCGGACAGTCTGAACCCTGTCAGAGCTAGAGCGGACAAGTTTTGGTGGAACCTCTTGAAGTGAGGTTGTTTGAGAAGCCATTCTCTGGAGAAGAAGTCTGGGGAAGTTTACTAACAACTGGAGAAGGTCCGGGAACCACTCTTTCCTGGGCCAAAAGGGAGCGATTAACGTTAGTGTTACATGTTGTGCGACATGAACTTGTTCAGCACCTCTCTTATTAGACCGAACGGAGGGAATGCATAAGCTTCCAAGACCCGACAATCCAACAGCATTGCGTCCACCGACCAAGCTAGAGGATCTGGAACTGGAGAACAAAAGAGAGGAAGACGGTTGTTCCTTGATGTCGCGAACAGGTCTATGGACGGTCATCCCCAAAGGCGCCAAAGTTTCTGACAAATCTTGTGTCCAAAGTCCACTCCAGAGGTAACACTTGCTGTTGACGACTTAGCTCGTCCGCCAGGACGTTTATCTTTCCCGAACAAACCAAATCTCGGGACTAGCTGAACCTTCGCTTCGTTTGACCACAGGAGGAGATCCTTGGCTACTTCATATAGAGAGAAAGACTGAGTCCCCCCTTGTTTCCGCACGTACAAGAGAGCCGTGGAGTTGTCGGAATGCACTGCCACTACCTGACCTTCTACTAAGCTCCGAAACTGTCTAAGCCCCGGAAATTGCTAAAAGTCCTTTACATTTATGTGGAACTTCTTCTCCTTCTCCGACCAAGCTCCTGAAGTCCGTTGATTTCCCAGCAGGGCTCCCCAACCTGTGTCCGATGCGTCGGAAAAGAAACTGTAGGTTCGGGAGGATGGGTCGTAAATCTAAACCTTCTTCCAACCTTGCCCGAGAGAGCCACCACCTTAGGTCCTCTTTTATTTGATCTGTGACAGGAAAGGTAATCGAGTCTGGTTGCGTCTTCCTGCACCAAGAGGCTCTCAGGAAAAACTGCAGAGGTCTCATGTGCAGTCTTCCCAACGTCACAAATTTCCTCACTGACGTCAATTTGCCCAGGAGCCTCATCCACTGATTGGCAGAACTTACCTTTTTGTCCAAGAACTCCTGAACTGTCTCCAGACAGCCTTGGACCCTCTTCGGGGACAGAAAAGCCCGAAAAACTTGAGCATTCAGAGTCATCCCCAAATAAAGGATGCTCTGAGATGGAACCAACTGGGACTTCTGTTTGTTGACCAGAATTCCTAACTTCTGGCAAGATCCAGAGTTGTTCCAAGGGTCCTTCATGCACCGACTCTCTGATTCCGACCGGAGAAGCCAATCGTCCAGATAGAGGGAGATTCTTACTTCTAATATGTGCAGCCAGCTTCTATCGGGGATAGAACCCTGGTGAAAACTTGAGGAGCGGTCGCCAGTCCGAAGCAAAGCGCCCGAAACTGAAACACCTTGCCTTCGAACATGAACCTCAGGTACTTCCGAGATTCGCGATGTATCGGAATGTGAAAATAAGCGTCTTGCATGTCCAGAGAAACCATCCAATCCCCGTCTGATGGACTCCAGAACCGACCGAGTGGTCTCCATATGAAATTTTGTTTCTGGACATGCAAGTTCAGGGCGCTCTCATCCAAAAACGGCCTCCAGCCCCCTGATGACTTGGGAACTACAAAAAGGCGATTGTAAAAGCCTGGAGGAAAATCCCCTTCTATCTGTTCTATAGCTTCTTTGAGAACAAGCGCTTCCACTTCCGCGGCTAGCGCCAGAAATTTGTCTGAGCCTTGAGAGTATGCCTGGTGGAATTGGCACAGGTGAGAGCGAGGGAGATGAAAAGAGAGGAATACGATAGCCGAACTGGAGTACTTGCACAACCCAGGCTTCTGCTCCTCTGTTTTCCCATTCCTCCCAAAACAGAGCCAGCCTGGCTCCCACTGGTGCATGAAGAACCGAGCTTTCATTTGGAAGGTTTGTTAACCTTGGCCGAGGTCTTTGACTGAGGTCGCAAATTCGACTTCGGCCGAAAGAAGCGCTTGGGTTTTCTCCCTCGAAAAGGCGATTGTGCCAGAGGAGAAACCGAAGGAACAGTCTCCAAAGGAGCCTTAGGTCTCTTAGTAGACTGTGCCAGTAAATCCGAAGTAGATTTCTATCTAGCGCCGACGAAATTGACAACACTACATCGTCTGGAAAGAGGTTATCTTTCACAAAAGGAGCAAACAAGAGAGCAGACTTCTGTTGGGAAAGTACCCAAAACAAAGCAAAGGAGCACCAAGTTGCCTTTTCTTAAGGGTACCAAGGCGATGAGCGAAGCCAACTCATCACATCCATCCCTAATGGATTTGTCCGCACAGGACAGAACACCAATCCAATCCTCCGCTAACTCCTGTGAAAGAGAAGGACAACCTTCGATCTTGGCCGCTAAAGCGCCAATAGTCCAATCAAGGAAGCTAGAGACTTCCAAAAGTTTAAATTGGTTCTTTACAACGTGGTCCAACTTAGGCGCTGTAAAGAAAACTTTCGCTTCGGCGAAAGCAGCTCTTCTAGAGGAGTCGATTAAACTGGAGAAGTCTCCCTGGGAGGAGGCAGAAACTCCCAGAGAAGGAGCTTCCCCAGTTACATAAAACCTATACCTCTTACGAAGCAACTTAGAGGGAGGGTAAGCAAAAAAAGCGCCTTCCCTAAGTCTCTTTTCATAGACATCCATTTCTCCGCTCTTTAACGAATGTCTAACCGCTTTAGATAGAACAAGTTTTGGGAAGAGAGGGTCTGAAGTTTTCCTCCTCATCAAAAAAGTCGAAGTTGGGGAGCGCGGAGCCGCTTTCTCAAAATAATCTGGATAAGATACCAGAAGAAATCTAAGGAGACGTGAATAACACGAAAGGTGATGTGAATCCTCCTCCTCTACTTCTTCCTCATTCTCCGATACCGCCGAAGAAGTAGACGGAACTACAACCGGATCTGAAGGTTTCGAACCACCCTTGGACTCATTCATCCAGTTGATTAACATCTCTAACTGCTTGCGCAAAGGCGCCAGAGACAAATCAAAAACCGTTAACGTAGGTTTGGAAGAGCCTAAATGTCAGCAGGAGGCGGAAAAAAAAAAACTACTTGCGCCTCGCTCGGAGCCGCCGAAATTCGAGGCGAAACAGGCGCATCAGGCGAAACAGACGAGAAAGCGCCTAAAAAAAGAAACACCCTTAGAACTGCTAGCTACAGCGCTGAAACCACAATCTCTACTAGTAGATGGAAGCCGAAAAAGGAACAGATTGAGGCGACGAACGAGCCGCTAACGGCGAGGCGCAACCCTACTCTCAGGCTCCTTATTCCGCTTGACTGGAGGAGGCGAAGAAGAATCAGCGCCTGAACGCCTCTTTAAGGGACACGAAACGGGCGCGAATCTCGCCAAGAGCGCCGCGGTGACCGGAGACGAATCGCTTGAATCATTCGAAAGGCGTCTAACCGCAACACCTTTCCAACGCTTAACCGAAGCCCTGTTGAGGCGCAACAGGCTCAACAAGAGAGGCGCCTGTCTGTGGCAAATCCCGATCGACTCCCTTGGACTTCTGGTATGTCTTCTCCCCGGTGCGGGGGAGCTGGACAGTGACCTTTGTCTAGGAGACATGTCAGGACAGACAGATGCACCCTTAACTACACTCTTACCTGAAGCCGCTTTCTCCAAAAACGTCTTAAACGAATTACCAAGTTGCATAACCGTATTCGCTAGTACCGAAAATTTCTGATCGAACCTCGATTCCAGACTGGCAAAGGTGTCGGAAGAAACTACACGGGAAGCCGGAGAAGTGGGATTAGGAGGAGGAATAGGTGTAGTTTAAAGGAGACATAACAATTTGAGGAGAAACAGAAGGAACAGATGCATCGCAGGACGAAGCAGAGCTAAGCTTTACTTTCCCTAAGCGCTGCTTTTCTAATTCTGTCTTTAGCTAATTTCTCCGAGTATGAACTAAAAAACTTTCCATTGAGAATCAGTCCAATCACTACACTCGTTACATGTTCGATCTGCTGAACAAACCTGTCCCCTACACTTAAACACATTTAGTGTGAGAATCATACTCTAACTTGGATAATCTAGTTTTACATCCTGAGATGCAAAACCTGACTCCGACGGACTAGAATCCGACATAGCAAACGCCTAAATAATATGGAAAATAACAACAACGCCAAAAAAGAGTACTTCACCAATTACCGAAGATCAAATAAACCACAAGAAAAAAGCGAAGCAAAGTCATCCAACCGCACCGACCACCGATGTTCACCGGACTCCGGCAGGTGGAAAAGAATTGGATTCACCTCGGGCAGTTGTACCTGGTTCTCCCGCGAGTGGAGGGAGATGACGTCATCACACCAGTGTTGGCGACGCCTACGTGCTAAATTTGAATTTAGTCTCCTGCCGCTCGTGGAAATCACGGCGTGTATAATTGTTCAGTAAGACACTACAATAAAAATATATTTTTCTCATACTTCTGAAAAAAATTAAAAAAAAAAAGCAGTTTCAAGAATATTAACAGAAAAGTCATCTTATTATGGCAATTTGTAAAATTATAAAATACAGTAGAGCCTCGGTTCTCGACGATAATTCGTTCCAGAAGGAGCGTCGAAATTCAATTATTTCGTGAACTGAATCAAGTTTTCCCATAAGAAATAACTGAAAATGGATTAATCCGTTCTTGACCATCAGTTAATACCCTAACCTTGCCTTTTTATACAATACATTACATGTAAATTACAACTAAATAAGTTAAAAGTTAAAATTAAATATCATGTAAACGTGTATTTATAATTTTAAATGTATAATATACAGTATAAAAGAAAAACTAGCCTGCGTCCAAACCGATTGTTGACCAAGAACCATAGGCTACCTAGGTAAAATAGTAAGTAGAACGTAGTGTAGTGGGTAGGCATAAAACGTGTTGCTAACATAATAAAAACATTGAAAAGCAAGTCTAATTATTACAGTAAATTAATAAACTATTAAAATTAAACCCAATTTATATTTATCAAAAACTTGCAAAAAATGCCTACAGTAAGTCGGCATTAAGGAAACAAACCATAGCGCAGCCCTGGTGTTTTATATTGGGACTATGGTAGTAAACATACCATATCTCGCTATAAGCCTAGAAACGTTTACATTCGATATTAATTTATGGTCAATCTTTTAAGGAGTCGACTGCAATACTGTATACAAATTCACTTGAAATTATCTTTTCAGTAAATGTAATGTTATGATACTAACGATTTTGTTTCATAAATGTCCTTATAAAAAAGGTGCGTTTTATTTACGGCAAATTGTCCAATATCAGGGCTGGTTTCAAGCTTATTAGACTTTGACAATTATTATGGTACTGCATGGTACATATATTACGTACGTATAAGTAAAAGAATCTTCTTAATGTCTTTAATTACTTATTACCATTGCGTACCAGCATCTCTTGAGTTTAATATCAAGCTAACCTCTTTTTTTTTTTTTTTTTTTTTTTTATTTTTTTTTTTTTTTTTTTTTTACGAGGACGCTTATAAACGAAGCATACAGATTGCGTTCGTTACCGCGCACGCGTTGCATATGTAAACTGTGTCACTACCAGACCTCATACGTAAACATTGACATCTTTTTACAGCAGACATAAAAGAATCGTCTTAATTTCTATAATTATTCTATACCATAGCGGCTTCTCTGATTAAGCTAAGGCTAACCTCCTCTTTACCAGCAAGCCTAACAAAGATTAAGATTGCGTTCGCTACCGAACAACACACGTTACGTATGTGACAGTGGTTTCACTACCAAATCTCACACGTAAACAATGACGTATTTTTACAGTAAACATAAGAGAATCTACTTAATTTCTATAATTAATGTATACCGTAGCGGATTCTGAGTTAACCAAAGGCTAACTCTTCTTTACCGGCACGCTTAAAAAGCTTAGATTGCGTTACTACCGAACCGAACATGTTACGTATGTAACTGGTTTCACTACCAAATCTTACACGGAAACATTGACGTATTACAGTACAACATAAAAGATTCTTCTTAATTTCTTAATTACTACGCACTTAATATGGCATAGTGGCTTCTCTGATATAAGCTATGACTAACTTCTTCTTTACCGGCAAGCTTAACAAAGCTTAAAGATTGCATTCGCTACCGAACCGCACATGTAACCTACGTACGTAACATTGCCTTCGCTCCAAACCTAACACTTAAATACGTATTAAAACACCATTTTTCTTTAATAGATCACATACGCAATCACTAGTACACTATTTGAATAGCAATCACTATTATACTATTTGAACCAAATGCGTGAAGATCACACATACAAATGTGAAAAAAAACAAACAAATTTACTATTACTGCATCATTATCATGCCACTCAGAACCATTTTTCTTTAACAGGTGCCATAAACAATTAATAAAAATACTTGAAAATGTGTGAAAATTACTTCAAATATAATTTGGTTATTTCTGATATTTTACTGAAAAAAAATTAAAACTAAAAAAAAAAGGTAAACAAACAAACCAGTCTCTACTCAAGAAGAAAAACATACGTACTATTTACTTGATCATTATTCATGCCACTGAAACACTATTGTTCTTTAACAGATCACATACACAATGAACAAAATACTTGAAAATTGTGTGAAAATCACTTCAGACATAATTAAAATTTTGATAACTACTGAAAAAAAAAAGGAAAAAAAAAGTAATTCTTTACTCATGAAGAAAAAACATTATTAACACTTTACTGATCGTTTGTCATCCCGCCACTGTGGGTTATTTATTTATATTCACAAAAATTTAACATACTTAGTTGGGTTCAAAACTAGCAATTAACTAATTTGTTAGTGCTGCTTTTGAGGCAATTTCACTTGAAGATACATTCACTATAGCTGTGTATGAAATGAGGAATTTTCTGCATTTTTTATTAAAAAATTAGTGAAATTACATCTAAAATTGTACTAGAACCCTAAGTGTGAAAGAAATTATGCTAAGCTCCAATTCTTGGGTCAAATTATGTTAAAAATCATGAAATTATGCTACATTTGGTAGCACTGGATGACGCCAACTAGCGGCGGCTGGCGGAAACAGTTTTGTTTAAAAACATCATATGGTCGTGGGTCGGAAACTGGTTTTTTGGTTGAAAACAGATACAAAGTTTATTGGAAATTTAGTGGCGAAATCCGATTATGTCGAGTTCTAATACGGTCGTGAACCGGGTCTCTACTGTACTGATAACTCGATACTACAAAAATTGGTCATACATATGAGGGGTGTTGAGCCAAAGTGGTGGGTTGGAGTTATAGGCAGGAACCTGTTGTCCTGAGGTTCAATTATCTTGTATTGATGTCAGAAAAGGCAAAAGCAAACACCAAAACATCACTTCTCTTGGGATGCTATCGTTTTCTTTCTCTAGGTCTATGAATGTACAATAGAGCTCCTGGTTTCCCTCAAGCCTCTTTTTCCTGCAGCTGTCTTACTATGAAGCTGGCATCCACAGTCCCTCTTCCCCTCATGAATCCATACTGCTGTTTACCGATCCTTACAATCTCTCTTAATCTCTCATCCAGTACTCTCTAAAACTTTCAAGCAATGCTCTGTTAGTTCAATTCCCCTGTAGTTCCCACAATCCATGACATCTCTCGTCTGCTTGTATATATATACCATTAGACTCTCCTTCCAATCCCTTGGCATTTCTTCCTCTTCACATATAGCTTTTAATAAATCCAGCATCCATTGCTCCCCCTCTGTACCTAGTAATTTGAGCATTTCAATTTGGAACTCCAATGGACCTGGTGATTTACCATTCTTCATTTTCCTTCATGCTCTCTTCACTTCTGTATTCTTTTCTAGCAGACTTCAAACCAGAATACACATGAGTTTTACATTTTGATTTTTGCTGTGTTTTCTGTTTTCTGCATATTCGATAACCTTGTTACTGTGGAGAATAGTGGAAGAGAGAGAGGATGATACTATTTGGAGCCAGGAACCACTTAAAAATCAAGTTAGTGATCCAGTTCAGTGGAAGATCCTCAAATTAAAGCGCAATAGTGGTAGGCCTGCATTGGTGTGGTTCCCACTAAGTGTCACATGGAAGCCAAGACACAGGGGCCCCCTTGTATGAGCCCCAGGAAGTGTTATGATGTGGTAGCTGTTGATAATTTACAACTAATAACTTATTTTTAATATTTTCTTCTTTAAAAAATTCTTATAAAATCAGGAATCAGGCACAGCAACATAATTTTTTTTTAGAGAACACCTCTTATTCAATACACTTTAAAAATGAGCATAAAACCATGACTTTCTGGGAAAAAAATATAGTGCAGGAGGAGGGAGTAAATAAAAAATTTTACCCTAACCAAAGCCATTTTAAAAATTTATTAAAAACTCAATGGCATGAAAGATCTAGCCTAAACATTTAATTTGATGTACGATAGTAATACACAACACCACTTTTTTAGTAGTAAGTGGTACCTCGACATAAAAAAGGCTAATCTTACGAAAAATTCGAGTTACGAAAGCAAATACAAAGATTTTTTTTGGCTCTACATGCAAAAATAGTTCAGGATATGAAAGGTTGTTGCTGTAAAGTCCCAAGATTCGCCAGGACCACCGATAACAATTTTAAAACTCGCGCGCCGCCAACTGAGTAGACTTGCCACCATCCTCCTGCTCTCCCATTGGTTCCTGATGCTAGTCACCACCATAAGATCCTGCTCTCCTATTGGTCAGCATCTCTCCCATTATCCCATCATGCATCTACGTAGCGGCGTGCTTTTTCGGCCACTTGGCAGCAGCATCGTTATCGTAAGCACACGGAATTCGTTCATTCTATACAATTTCATTTATCAACATAAATTTGTTAGTGATTTCGTTGTAGTACTACTTTATCGTGTTGTGTGAGGACTTTACTAGTACATATGTATAATACATAACTTAATTACGTACAGTATATACGTAGTCATGGGTCCCAAGAAAGTTGAAGTTCACGGAAAGAAGAGGATGCTTTCTTTGGAGACAAAATTGGAGATAATTAAAAAGTTTGAAGCTGTCATGTGATTGAGTGTGATTGCCAAGGAATACAGCCGAAATCTATCGACAATAGGCACCATCCTTAGGCAGAAGGAAGCCATCAAAGCAGCTACACCTTCCAAAGGCATCACTATTTTGTCCAGCAAGAGGAGCCACGTGCATGACGAGATGCAAAGGCTGCTTCTTGTCTGGATAAAAGACAAAGAAACCGCTGGCGATACGATAACCGAGACGGCAATCTGCCACAAGGCCAGCGCTATTTTCGGCGATTTGATTGCCCAGGCCGAAGACGACGGGGGAGAAGGGACATCGACGCCAACCCCAGACTTCAAGGCTTCTCATGGGTGGTTCGAAAAATTCTGTAAACTGACTGGCATCCATTCGGTGGTGCGGCATGGGGAGGCGGCCAGCTCGGACACGAAAGCGGCCGAAGCCTTTATTACGACGTTAGACGAGATGACTCTCAATGAAAGCTCCAGTTCACAGCAAGTCTCCAATTGTGATGAGACTGGCCTTTTTTGGAAAAAAATGCCTCGTCGGACGTACATCATGGAGGAAGAGAAGAAGCTACATGGGCATAAACCTATGAAAGACAGGCTTACGCTAGCACTTTGTTCCAACGCCAGTGGGGCATGCAAGGTGAAGCCCCTACTTGTCTATCATTCCGAGACTCCTTGAGCCTTCAAAGCCCACAAAGTGCTAAAGGAGAAGCTTCCAGTGATGTGGAGGGCTAATGTGAAAGCCTGGGTAACGAGACTTTTGTTCACCGAGTGGGTAAATCTGTGTTTCGGCCCGACAGGGAAGAAATTCTTGGAAGAGAAGCGCCACCCTCTGAAATGTCTGCTGTTGTTGGACAATGCCCCTGCTCACCCTCCTGGCCTCGAGGAAGATATCCTAGTGGAGTATTCCTTCATCAAGGTTCTTTATCTTCCGCCTAACACCACCCCTCTCCTCCAGCCCATGGACCAGCAAGTGATATCGAACTTCAAGAAGCTCTATACGAAACATCTTTTCAAGAGATGTTTCGACATCACCGATACCACAAACCTCACCTTGCGTGAATTTTGGAAGGAGCATTTCGACATCGTCAAATGCATTCGACTCATCGATCAAGCTTGGCAGGAGGTTTCGAGGCGAACCTTGAATTCTTCGTGGAGGAAACTCTGGCCTGATGCCGTATCCGCCCAAGAATTCGAGGGATTCGACGTGGGCGAAGCTGGTGCTGCAGATTCAGGAACAGTTGACGATCCTGAAACGGTTTCACAAACAGATCTTGACGAGATCGTTGCACTTGGCAAGTCCATGGGGCTGTTCATCGACGAGGACGACATCAATGACCTTCTCGAGGAGCACCAAGAGGAGCTTCCGACGGATGACCTGTAGGCGTTGGATGCCATGCAACATAACGTCATTCAAGAGGAGTTCTCTAGCAGTGGCGAGGAGGAGGAGGAAGACCCTATGACAACGGCAGAAATTATGCTCTAGCTGCTTTTCATAAGGTGCAATCACTTGTAGAAAAGAGACACCACGAAAAGGCTTACACAGGTCGTATGCTTGCGCAGTTCGATGACATTTGCCCGAGTCGTTTCAGGAACATTGTGAAAAGTAGGCAGAAGCAATCTTCCTTGGATAGGTATTTTTTAAAGAGGCCTTTAGCAGGAGTAAGCAAAAAGGAAGATCCAATTGATACTACGATAAAACAAAGTTGAAAGTGGTGAAGAAATTGAAATTTTTTATATAAAAAAAACCTAAGTATAAAAAAAGTAAAAAAAAAGAAAAAAAAAAAATGTAAAAATAAAAAAAAAAAGGCAAAAAAAAAAAAAATTTAATTTAAAGTTTTTTGTAAAGTTAAGTGTTACAGTTTTGTTAATGTGTTTCGTAAAGTTTAGTTTATGTTTCCTGACATTTTTAATGATTTTGGTTAAGTGTACGTACTACGTAACAAATTTTCTGCCGTTTGTCCTCCTCATCTGTCGACACTTTCGGAGATAGCCTCACTCAAAAGGTAAGGTTCCACATTTTACTACGTATGTACGTACAGTATTTCTTGTATACCATGTACACTAATACACTTTATTTACAGGTACATATTAGTAGTACGTATTAAGTTAGGTATTGAATGGTCCAAATTGTTGTAGTATTTCACTGTTTATTGGTCAATTTAGCTTTATTATAAAATTTACTGGGGTGTTTTTGTAGGGCTTGGAACAGATTAGGCATTTTACATGTAAAATGCGGTTCAAGATACGAAAAGCTCATGTTACGAAGGCCACCTCGGAACGGATTAATTTCGTATGTCGAGGTACCACTGTAATCAGTAATTGACTTAGATAGCTAATTACTCAAAATAAAGGAAGGAAGATATAATTATCATCTTCCTTCTTATCATAAAATACAAAAGCACAACTAATCCACCAAGTCACATCACTATGCTTTTGTAGGGAGTGGCTAATAAGCTTTGATCTCAAGGGGGGAGGAGGGGGGAGGGTTGAAAACTGGAGCAGAGTCTAGTTAAATAAGCTGGACAGCTACAATGGAACTGATAAAACATATTGGATGAAAAGTGGGTAAAGAGAAGTGCCATAAAAAACCTGCCACGCATACCATGAGCAATGCTCACACCTACCCACCAACCTACACCCCATACACATTATCTAGCAAAGCATTTCAGTTGAAAAGATATATAAGAATGTACAATATATACATTATCTGGTGCTTAACTTCACTGATCACACAATACTTACCGTTGCTCTCTCTTGATTTTGTCAGAATCTCTTATGCCCTCTTCCATTTTAATATTAAAGTTTTCTGATCCATACATACCCCTCTTGAATTTGTGGTTAAATAATCTTGAAGTAACACCTTCTCTTTCCCATTTGAATGGGTAAAACTGGTCACCTGAAAGGAAGAGACATTCTCATTGAACTATTTAACCTCTGAAAAATATAAGTTCCCAGTTAAAGGCAAAATAGTACAGTTCAAAAATATACTTTGTCTGAAAAGTAAATCTTACTACTGAAATACAAAAATTGCACAGCATTTGGTCAGTCTTGCATGATTATAAACTATAATGCTTCATGATGTCCTAGTCTCCCCCTTTCAGTTTTCTTATACAAATTATTTATCATAAGAGCAGTTGTCTATCATCATGTGACTTTTCCAGTCTTTCACAGGGCTCACCTGAAGGACTTGTTCATAAAATGAGATCTGAAAACTGGATGTAGGTAAAAGTGAAGAGACTACATTACTCATATGAGCAGCCCAAACAAGGGATGCTGCAAGGAACCAAACCAAACAACAATGTATCGTCTATAAACCAAGTCTCTAAGTAGGGATGCACCGATACCCAATTTTTGGCCAATACCAATACCTGTTACCTCCATATTACTGTTATTTAAGGGAATATATATTGTTACTAAAATCATTCTTGTTCTCTGGTTATTGTATATTAAAAGTTCAAAAGTTGAAAGGTCATATAAATTTTAATGAAAAAGAACATCAAGTATAACTATTAAGTATTTAATCCCTTTATTACCTGGATATAGTTTGGCTTATATTATGTCTACCATTAGAAGACTTGTAACAATTTAGGTTCATAGTGCTTACTCGAATTCATGGGGTGACGAGGAATCTGAAATCACTAGTATGTACTTTTATTCCGAGTTTTAATCTATATATTGGCTATAAACAGTTAGCAGACTCATCTATTTGGATTATGAAAGGTTCTAGTTTATTGGGCTTTGTTAATATATTCATTTTAGAAAGCCTATACTAATGACAAAAGTATCAGCTGGTATCGGCCAGTAATTCACCAATACCGATACCGCAAAAACTAGCCAATACCACGATACTTGGGGACATCCCTATTTCCAAGTACTGGAACTCAAATGCCTTACATTATAAGCTGCTTTTCCCAATTCAATGACATATTTTACTGTCATTCTATCTATAATATTGCCATCAATTCTTCTATTACTCTGGCACAACAACAATTCAATTAACCAAAAATGACAACAAATTATCAACTAAAGTTTTACTATGTCGCACTGTACTTTACCTCTACAAGAAGAAAAGACGAACAAAATTTATGATGAAAATGATGATGTTTTGCTAAGATCTCACACATTTACAGTTTCTCTCAAAGTACAATAGTACATATATCCATATGATATACAGAACATCTAGCATTTCATCAATACTAAATTTTTTATATCTTAATAACAAGAACCACACAATATATACCACCACCTTGCCTGCACTGCTTGTGAATACTCCAACACAGTGGGTTCTGGTTACAGTATGCTTCAAGTGGCAAGCTTTTTAAGTCTAAAAGTGCGACTCAGTTGTCTAACTAATCTCAGTTGTCTAACTAATTTGTAACTGTCAAAAACTATTAAAAGATCAGCAAGGCCACTCAACCCTCAAATATGGTACTTCCCAATTATATTTTGGGAAGATAACAACTGCTTACCTTTTATGGTCTTAATAGCATCAACATTAACTCCTTCATCCTGCACAAGTTTCTTTCTCAATGCCTCCCTCTCATTTGGATTAAGGATAGAATTTTCCAAGACGCAGCAATTTTTCTGAAAAAAATAATTGTTTTTAGTCATAGAGAAAACAAAGTTAACCATGCATGCCCCAATAACCTCCCAGTAACATCTCTGAAACTCATGCTTCCTTGACTTCCAAAGGGAGTTAAGTGCTGGAAAAGAAGGATGGACTCAAAATACCAAATTTTCAAGATAATTTTTGCCTTCCCTGAACTGATAAACAAACATTACCTGTGCATCTGCAAACAAGTTCTGAAGCTTACTAACCAGATGGGTCAATGTTGGCAGGGATGGTGTAGAATAGACTGAGGTGGAATTATAATAACATCCTATGCTTTGTATATCTATCAAAAATAATAATTACCTTGAAAATCTCAATGGAATTTGTTCTAACAAGAACACAAAATCAACGTCTGAAGATATGAGATTCCTCCTTAGATGGAACTTTTGTCTCACAGGGTTGACTGGCACTTTTCCAATAGTTGAGGAACGTGTGAAGCTGAGAACCTCTCGTATATCCCGTAAATATCTGCTTATGGTGAAAGTCTGGGGGGGCTGCCAAACACCTATTCGTGTGTATGTGCATGTGAGGGCTGACTCCTGTAACCTCTTAAGCAACCTGGTATAGAGATGTCAGAGTCTAGTGTACCAAGAAGAATTACACTAAAGGAAAGGTCCAAGTCATCCAGGTGTTTCCAATAACAGAATGGGTAAAATGATAAAATTCTTAATCAATTTCTATTTTTCATGGTTAACAAACATGAGGTCTTAACATTAGGATAAAATTCTTCAGGCACCAGCTGGAACCTGGTTAAAAATAATTTTTAAAAAATTATATATGCAAGGAATCTGTGGCATCTGACATCTAAAGCATAGTTGAGGAGAAGCTGGTCGGTGGTGGTACCTCTACACATGAGGTTGGCAGAGAAGGTTGTGCCAAGGAGGAATCTCTCTCAACACCACTGAAAGAAGAGACACACAATCTGGGAAACATTCTGCTTTGAGTCACAAAGGAACTACTAGGGTCATTCTGAGATTCTAGTTTTGGCTCCTGTTCAAGACATGACGGATCCGGGAGAATGGAAGGAACGCATACTTCTAGATTGTCCCAAAGATACTGAAGGGCATCCTTCGCCACAGCAAATGGATCCGAGACCACTGAAGAGTAGACCTCTAGCTTCTTTTTGAAGTGTGTAGTGAAGAGGTATAACATGGGTCTTACCCATAGATGGAATACCCTGTCCACTATGTGCTGATGCAGAGACCATTCCGTACCTACAACTTGACTTCGACAACTTAGCTTGTCAGCCAACAAAATTTCTCTTGCCTGAATGTACCTGGCCGTGAGCTCCTCCGAGCTGTCAATTGCCCACTGGTGCAATTCGACTGTCAACGAGTGAAGTTGGCGATACACCAGCCCCCTTTTGTTCACATACACCACAACACGGTATTGTCCGACATCAGAACAAAGGAGTAACCCATCACCCTCTCTCGAAACTTCTGAAGACCCAGGAAGGCTGCTTACAACTGCAACACGGTGGTATGGAGTTGCTTGTCCTAAGAGCTCCATACCCCCAAGGTCAGGAGCTCTTCCAGATGGACACCCCTACCTTTGGAGGAGGCGTCGGAGAACAGGAGCAGATCCGGAGGGGGTGAATGAAGAGGAACTCCCACTGTTAGGTTCCGGTTGTCCAACCACAGAAAGTTGCTTCTCACCTTTGCTGAGAGGGACCTGGTGCCGAGGAATCTCCTGCTTGGGACCAAAACTCCTCCAGTCTCCACTGGAGATTGAATGTGAAGATGCCTATGAGGGACCAGCTTTTCGAGAGAGGACAAGAGACCCGGAAGAACCTACCACTGGTGGGCTGGTTGCTCCCCCTTTGAAAGGCAAGAGTGAGCCACAATCCTGAATTTCTCTAATCTCTTGTCTGACGGAAAAACACTCGACAATGCTGCGTTCATCACGATTCCCAAGTAAAGAATCCTCTGGGCAGGAAGAAGATTGAATTTCTCCAGATTTATCATGATACCTAGCTTCTGACAAAACTGGACCTTGAACTGAAGAACTGCTCCCCCAAGACTGAAGCACAGGAACTTCCTAGACGACGGGCGGATAGGAATTTGGAAATACTCATCCTTCAGTCTATAGACAGCATG
The DNA here is from genome assembly GCF_015104395.2 of Macrobrachium nipponense. Taxonomy (NCBI): domain Eukaryota; kingdom Metazoa; phylum Arthropoda; class Malacostraca; order Decapoda; family Palaemonidae; genus Macrobrachium; species Macrobrachium nipponense. The sequence continues at coordinate 67,142,499 of NC_061091.1, forward strand.
AAGTCATTCTCTCATGGCTGCCAAGACTGTACAGGGCATCTCCATCCTGCACCTGGTAGGGAACCTTCTAATCTGCAAATCAGACTGTGAACCTGACCCAAAGCATCACAAGCAAGCCACAACCCTAGCTGTTGGAACAATTGCATCACCCTAAAGAAAACACCAAAAATAAGGTTCTATAAAGGAGATGTGGTTACTTTCCTAAAATCAGAGATCACAAATAGCCAAATGATCTTCATAACACTGCTGAAAGTGGGTTTGAAAAAAAGGAAAACCTCCAAGAATAAGATTTCCTAAAGCAACAGTTGGATTCTTCCCCAAAAGAATTGCTGGAAAACCAATTGCAGATGAGCTTTCTCTCAGATTGTGGACATGAATGACCTGACCTAATGGTGTCTACCACCAAGCCGAAAACCAATTATTGTAGTGTAACAGCTTGAAACTGGTCTATCAACCAGTGGACTTTTGCAGGATGACACTTTAGGGTACTTAATAAGCTTTAGAATCATGGTACAAAAACTGTAGATTTTTACAAGGTCAATCAAAACTGAATTTTTATGCTGATGACATGGTCACATGCACTAGCACAAATATGCTAGTAAATGAACGAGACCACCTCTTGCGAGTCAAAAAAACAGAGAACTGTAATGCAAACATTCTGTTGAGATGCACATGATAAAGCCCTGCATACACACCACAAAAGTGGTCAATGTAACTCAACTCCATGACATTCAGGAAAGGCATAGGCTAAGTATGTCCCATTGGGCAGAAAGGGTAAACCACTGTCATGCTAAAACTACACTGGATCTGTAGTGAAACTCTAGGAGACCTGGGTGTAATATGCCCACATACAAATGTATCATCCCAGCAATTGTGAATACTGCAAAAGAAGGCCTGTCACACAAACCCTGTCTTACTGTGCACAGTCTGAAAATCATATACGTACTAAAGAGAGGGTAAACTGACTCAACTGTGCAAGCCCAGAGAAGTACTTGCTACCAACAGTCTCTGGCACTCTCTGGCATACACTGAAGGAATCATCTATATAAAAGATAAAAGTTTTTATTTCTGTATGAACAAGTGACAGTTTCAATGACAATTTGGAGGAAGGATGGTGAGCAGTTTTGATTCTTATATTTCTGATCTTGTCCTCCATATATTTCCAAGCCACATAACTGAATGGATAACATTTTACAGTGCTTTAACAAAGAGGCACAAAACCAAGAAAGTTTACTTATTTAAGAAATAAGCACAGTGGAACCTTGGTTTTCGTACGCCCTGGTTTTTGTACAATTCGGTTTTCATAGACTTTTTCTGACAAAATTTTGTGTTGGGTTTTGTACGTTTCCTCGGATTTCGCACACTCAGAAATGCTCCTACTGGGGCCCACTGCATGACTAGGCACCATACTGAGTGCCCAAACAAAGCATCCTGCGTTCTCTTACAACCCATTCTGCTTTTGTGTTTTTTGCTTTTTGTGGTTTTTCTATTCTAGTGCAACTGCTAAATAAGAAATTATGGGACCAAAGAAAGTTCCAGATGCCAGCCCTTCTGTAAAAATGACGAGAAACAATATAGAATTTAAGAAAAAACTTGTAGCAAAGTGTTGGAGGGTGTTGCATGCTGATCACAGTAAGAAAATGCCTACAAGTGCTGCTGTTGGTGAATTGAAGGCCAGCAAAGGCTGGTTTGAAAAATTCAGAAAGCGAACAGGCATACATAATGTGCCTACTTCAGTGATTAGGGACATGTTTGCAAAGAGGAGTGATATAAAAGATTGTGGTGAGAAGTATCATCCCAACAAAGAATTTGTAATCCGTGTCTCTAACATCTTTATTGACAATGCCGTGTTCCACTTTAGGCAAATTTTAAAGGGATGCCTGAAGCAAAGGTTTCAGGACAGTTTTGTTGTGTGACAGAGGTCCTGTGACTCTCCAGCTGGCCCTAGTGCCAGTAAAAAACGAAGGGGGGAATAACTGCCGATAGTGCCAGTAAAAAAACAAACGGGAGAAGTAACCCCAGATAGGTCCTTGATACTTGAAAACCTTCTGGAGGGGGATTCCCCTTCCAAACACTAACCTCTCTTCCTCCACCCCTTCTCTCTGTCCTCTATATGCTAACAAGTCTTCCATAAAGGTAAGAGTGATTAAAATATTAATTATTCGTTTCATTATTCATTTATATTTATTTCTCATTGTTTTCTGTATGTAAAACTTTTTATTCCCTATAAAATGTATTTTAAAAAAATACTTCTGGGTGTTTGGAACGCATTAATTGTATTTACATTATTCTTAGTGGGAATTGTTTTGGTTTTCATACATTTAGGACTTCATCAGAGGTTCTGTTAACGGATTATGTACGAAAACCAAGGTGCCACTGTAGTAGTAGTAGTAGTAGTAAAATACGATGGAACTGGCACAATGCAAATGCTACTTTACATCGAAAGAAAACATCCTACACAAGGACTTGTTTCCATGAATAATAACAGTAACCTATTAACACTATACAAAACACACACTTGAGCTCAGATTAAACCTTTAAATGTATTAAAGGATTTCAACTTAGAAACTGAAGAGGCTGTAGCAAAAAGCAAATTGTATTAAAGCAAAATTTCCAAAACTTACAATATATTTCTCTGTATGTTTCTTTCCTATAAGATGTTGATACATCATATCCAATTTTCCATGAGCTGCACAAAGCATACATTTGTAATACTGGTTTCCCCTTCTATTGATGTACTCCTCCACCATCTGTAGTCCTGTCAAAAGAATACACAATTATAACCAATTATTCTGATGTGATGGCATGTTTCTCACAATTTCCTTAAAATCTAGTTAAAACAACTGCAACATCACCCTCCTCTGCCAATTCTTCCCGATGAAGAGACATGTCTTACTATGAACATAGCAAGTTGTACATGCTAAGGTTCCATGACTTCTCTTCAGGTCCCACCTTAGTTTTTGACATTTGCCCATTTTCTGAGGGGTTTCTCTCCAACTAACTGTCCAATTTCCTTTACTTACTCCGCTTCTTCACCTTATGACTACGAAAAATCCTCAAAACCAACCATATAAAAGCCTATCCAGTACTATATGTGAATTTTGGGTATAATTAAACTACTTTAATTAACAGTAATCTTTTACCCTTTTTGCCCATTAAGTGGAAGAAACAAATCTCTTTGGAAAAGAAATGGCCTATATCTTCCAACCCAAGTTTCTTAAATAAATATTACTATATCTGTGTTACAGTCAACCTTTGCATTTATGACGTTAATATTCCATCAAAAAACTATTCTTCATTATACATGTACTTGACAGATCAGATGCAGTTCATCTTGCACTGCAAACATAATGAAATCAAGAGTGCAGCTTTAATGGATGACTAAGTATACTGATCTGCAGGCATCTGCTAAATGGAGAAGCTTGTGCAATTTTGGGTAACACTTAATCTTCATACTTTATACTGTTCAAGATCTAGATAGTGCTCTTATTTGATTCATCTAGTGTGCACCACACCTCCACAGAATCAGCATCCTCACCATCCAGAACCAGCTGTTACTGGTTCCTCTTTTTGTAAAACAGGAATATGTATTCTTCCTGGTACTAATAATTGGGACTAAGTTTTAAACGAGCAGTACTGACTTCCCAGCACAATGCAACACTGGCTTAGTTTTCTTCCCTTCAGCATTATTGTCCTAAATTGTTCATTGTTCCCTCATTGCTTTATAAGTTATTGTCATCTATATTTTCTTTCATTTCACTTTTTCTTTCCTTTTTAGGCTTTTCCCAAGTGTGTGTTTGCTCATTTTCCATCAATAATTAGCAAAATAGATATCATCATAGTCTTCAAACACCATCTCATTCAAACTAAAGAAGTAAATGACTTCCCAGCAGATTTTAACAGAAAACAAGCATCATCAATGTAGGATAAGTAGATTCATCTGCCAACTCCCTGAAGATCCAGCCCTGTGTGAACAGAAATGGAACTGCATTCTTACAGCAATGTAACTTGATCCAAGGCAGTCAAACAAAGAGTTGGAGAGAAATTTTAACACCAGAGGAGACAATGTGTTCCAACTACTGTATTAAAGTAGCAACCCCATCAGTAAGATTATGAACTGTATCAGTGTGCTGGAAACGCTCATAATACCTCTGCTAACACCGAATAGGGGATGATAGGGTAATCAATATTACAAAGAGAAGTGTCAAGAATTCAAGTTAAATAAAAAAAAAGACTAAAAAATCATATGCAGTCCTGAAGACCATAAACAAGTTAGAAGCGATAAAGACTGGATTAATACTGAACCACCATACAAAAAATGTTAACAACTCTTACCTAAGGGAGGTACACTGCTGTTCAAAAGTCTGAACTGAATAGAATCAGTGGCATAATTACAGGCTCTGGCACTGAAGGATGACACTCCGGTTGCTCTGTTTTTCTTATCTAGATTCTGCAAAAATAAACGGAATTGATAGAAACGTGCTTTAAGTTAAAAGACATTAAATGATACGTAGTTACACCTTATGCTGCTCAATCCTGTAGGCTGTGTGTGTGTTTACTCTAGAAAATATAATAAAGGACCAGAAAAGACTATAATCATAAAATCTGGCTTCAATATTCCCAAAACATTACTGTTAGTTAACAAAATCTACATCAAAACCAAACAAACCTTCTGAAATGACAAATTTTAATCAAATTTGTATTTTCCATACAGCAACAAACATGCAGTCTTAAAGTTAGGATAATTCTACTAATGTCAGCTGGAAACTAGTAAAACAAATCTTAAACTCTGATGCTAGAAATTGGTGGCTTCAGGGACCAGCCATCAGGATGAGCAAGGAAGCCACTCTAACCTCTTCTCACCTCGTGACCCATTTCAGTTTCTTTCTTTTTACCTCCATGAAATTTCATTCTAAATCATATGGTGATACAGTGGACCGCTGTGACTAAATACATTTTTTTGTGGTAAAACTATTAAAATAGTCAGTTATAAGCATTTTTAGAGGAGAGCCTTTGGTGTTTTAACTAATAAAAGACAGTTATAAGTGTTTCTAGAGGGGCATCAAGTATTTGTGGATTTTAGCAATTTGTGGGGATTGCGGTACCTATCCCGTGAATAACGGGGGTTGACTGTATTGTGTGTACTATATCATTACTGTACTCTTGACATAACCTCTTCATCTTTAAACATCTTAAGTATCAATACTATACTTTCATGTCAAGTAAAATGTTAACAATTAAACATTTTCATGCCTTGTTTCTGCTCCCTTATCCAAACTACAGACTCAGAATAGTTTTAAACTCTCAGTGCAGAACTTATGGGAAATAAAATCTTAAAACTGAAATATTTTCAGAGTGGTACACTAAATTTATAGCCAACTTAACTACATTTTTAAAGACAATAAGTCTGTAGAACAAATTACAGCAAGCCCTTTCCTCCACTTTTTCTACCACCAGTGTATATTCTTAACAGTCATCTTTTCAGTGTAAAATGGTAATCACATTTAACCACAAGCACACAAAATCACTTAGATCTAGATTAAATCACAGACCGTCCAGGTGACTAAACATAAGTAAAAAAATATATATATATCAAATGGTATAGTGGGAGCTAAATCACTCTGCTAGAAACCTCTTCAGCAAAGCGTACTCAACTGAGTTTTGTACATAATGCTAACTGGCTTGATACAGATGAGTGTACATGTATTGATGGACTTACTACTGACAATTAGGAGATCAAGGGGTAGGAAAAGGGAAAGAGTCAAGTAAAGGTGGAGGGAAATCTGAATGGTGATTCACCCTCAGTCTCAAAAACCTTGCTTGAGAAGTGTGGGATCTGAATAACACAGAAAGAAAAGAAAGCATGATAGAAGTGCATCTAATATATGTTAAATAAATTAATATTTCATTTTTGCCAGTCGTTTTAGGTTAAATTATTTCACAAATAATATATGTACATATATATAGTACTGTTTAAAAAATATCCACAATTATATATAAAAATATATTTGTATGTAAAAATAAAAACAAAGACTTTCGAACACTTGAACGGTGTTCCTCATCAGTGTGACGTTAAAATGTAATGAAGAGGGTAGTTTTCCCTCCGAAGAGCATCTAAAAAAAAAGGTGGGCGGGGCGAGAAAATGATAACAGCCCATCGTCGAAGTGCTGGTTCGTGTTTATGTAATTCCAATCTCAACAGGCAGTTGCGCTAACCTCCTCGATCTCCGAACCTGCGAAGTTGCTCCTGCTTGCACTGCATAGGTGCCATAGCCGGAAACATCCGCTGGGACGTCGGCTATCTGGAGAGAGAGGGGAAGAGGAAGCAGAGCATCAGGGTTCACATGGTCAACGTCGGTTTTAAAAATAAATTCCTTCAAGTATTGCCTGGCAATAAAACTGTTTAAAAAATAAAAGGGTCTTCATTGGTAAACGACTTGTTATCCTCAAAGATATTCCCATGTTTATAGCGGCGCCTTTAACTAGTCTTCTCACGTGAGAATCGTCGCTTTTAAAAATAATTTGTGCACCATCCCAATTAATTGGGATGGTGCACAAATTATTTTTAAAAGCGACGATTCTCACGTGAGAAGACTAGTTGAAGGCGCCGCTATAAACATGGGAATATCTTTTGAGGATAACAAGTCGTTTACCAATGAAGACCCTTTTATAAACAGTTTTATTGCCAGGCAATACTTAAAAGAATTTATTTTTAAAACCGACGTTGACCATGTGAACCCTGATGCTCTGCTTCCTCTTCCCCTCTCTCTCCAGATAGCCGACGTCCCAGCGGATGTTTCCGGCTATGGCACCTATGCAGTGCAAGCAGGAGCAACTTCGCAGGTTCGGAGATCGAGGAGGTTGGCGCAACTGCCTGTTGAGATTGGAATTACATAAAACACGAACCAGCACTTCGACGATGGGCTGTTATCATTTTCTCGCCCCGCCCACCTTTTTAGATGCTCTTCGGAGGGAAACTACCCTCTTCATTACATTTTAACGTCACACTGATGAGGAACACCGTTCAAGTGTTCGAAAGTCTTTGTTTTTTATTTTTACATACAAATATATTTTTATATATAATTGTGGATATTTTTTAAACAATTTGTTTTCACTGAATTGTGAATTTCTTAACAAAAAAAAAAATATATAGTACTGTTAGACTGCTTGTGACAAACACATAAACAGTGATTCTCCTGGCTGCCAGAAACTGGGGGATGTAGCCTTTCTAAGAGATCCAGAAACCTTGAAAAATTTCACATGCACAAAATGGGTTAAGTTATAGGTAATGGGTTTACTGGGAAAGAAACTGTAAATTAAAAGATCAAGTTATTATCACAAAAGTTGCCGAGCCTATTTTTTTTATTTATTAAGTTTTTTATACTGCACATTAATTACACTAATACAACCATTAAATTATTCTATACATAGTGGTAGAAAAAGCTTAAAATGAAATATACATACTTTCTGATGTCCCCCAGAGTTACCATGTTCCTTCATGGCCTTTTCACTGTTCATTTCTCTGTTACAAATCTGAAAAGAATGAACATATGTCCTAATTCCCATGTAAAAATCCTTAGCTACATATTCAAATATACTATACTAGTCAAAAACTTCACACCACACACACTACTGATTTTTTTTTAAATATTGACATCATGTAACATCTAGACATCAGGAAATTTCAAGGCAAATAAATGATCAACGCACCTGACAAGCAAACTGCATCCGCTTCGAAAGGTCCACAGTGATAAGAAATTCTGGACCATAAAGGATTTCTGAAAAATAAATACAGATTATTTTACTACCATATATTTGTACACTTATAATAAAGTTTAGATGCCTAAAATGCACAATACGTAATGTACATTCACAGTTTTTTTAAATAAAGATGATCTTATACAGTGGAACCTCGGCTTTTGTATGCCCTGGTTTTCGTATAATTCGGTTTTCATAGATTTTTTCCAATGAAATTTTGTCTCGGGTTTCACATATCTCCTTGGATTTTGCACACTTAGAAATGCTCCTTCCTGGGCCCACTGCATGACTATAGGCCCTGTACCAGCACACAAACAAAGCATCCAGTGTTCTCTCGTGACCCATTCTGATTTTTTGGTCATTATTTCTAGTGCTTTATTGAGCTTTTTTTTATTCAAGTACAACTGCTAAATAAGCCATCATGGGGCCAAAGAAAGTTCCAAGTGCCAGCCCTTCTGTAAAAATGGCGAGAAACACCATAGAATTTATGAGAGAACTCGCAACAAAGTGTTGGAGGGTGTTGCATGCTGTTCACAGTAAGAAAAGGCCAACAAATGCTGCTGTTAGTGAATTTAAGGTCACAGAGGCTGGTTTGAAAAATTCAGAAAGCAAATGGGCATACATAATATGCATACTTCAGTGATTAAGGACATGATTACAAAGTGGAGTGATGTAATAAATTTTGTGGGGAACTATCATCCCAACATAGATATAATCCATGTCTCCAACACTTTCGGCAAATTTAAAAGAGATGCCCAAAACAAATGTTTCTGGACAGTTTCACTGTGCAAAAGGGGTCTGGTCCTAGTGCCAGTAAAAAACGAAGAGAAGTAACCCCAAAATAGGTATACCCGATACCTGAAGTCCTTCTGGAGGGGGATTCCCCTTCCAAACAATAGCCTCTCCTCCTCCACTCCTCTCCATCTTCCACATGCTAACTAGAGTCAACCATAAAGATATGAGTGATGTTAATTGTTTATCATCCATTTCATTAGTAATTTATATTTATTCCTAATTGTTTTCTGTATGTAAAACTGTTTATTCCCTAAAAAAAGTATTCTAAAAAAAATATTTTTGGGTGTCTGGAACACATTATAATTGAATTGACTTTATTTCTTATGGGAATTATTGTTTAAGATTTCATACGTTTCGGACTTTGTTAGACGTTCTGGAACAGACTATGTACGTACGAAAACTGAGGTTCCACTGTAAACTGGTACCTCGAGATACGAAAGGCTCAACTTATGAAAAATTCGAGATTCGAAAGCAAATATGAAAAATTTTATGGCTCTACATATGAAAATTGTTCAAGATACGAAAGGTTGTTGCTGTAAAGTCCGAGATTTGCCCGGACCACCGATAACAATTTTGAAACTCGCGCGCCGCCAACTGAGTAGACTCGCCACCATCCCCCCGCTCTCCCATTGGTTCCTGATGCTAGTCACCGCCATGAGATCCTTCTCTCCTATTGGTCAGCATCCCTCCCATGATGCATCTACGTAGCGGCGTGCTTCTTCGGCCACTGCACAGCATCATCTGTATCGTATGCACGCAGTATTCATTCCTTCTAACAATTTCGTTTATTAACGTAAATTCGTTAGTGATTTCATTGTAGTATAATTTATCGTGTTGTGTGAGAACTTTATTACATACGTATACGTACTACATAACATAATTACATACAGTATATACGTAGTCATGGGTCCCAAGAAAGTTGAAATTCACGAAAAGATGATGCTCTCTTTGGAGACAAAGACGGAGATTATAAAAAAGTATGAAGCTGGTATGCGATTGAGTGTGATTGCCAAGGCATATGGCCGAAATCCGTCGACAATAGGCACCATCCTTAAGCAGAAGGAAGCCATCAAAGCACCTACACCTTCCAAGGGCATCACAATTTTGTCCAGCAAGAGGACCCACGTGCATGATGAAATGGAAAGGCTTCTTCTTGTCTGGATAAAAGACAAAGAAATCGCTGGCGATTCGATAACCGAGACGGCAATCTGCCACAAGGCCAGCGCTATTTTCAGCGATTTGATTGCCCAGGCTGAAGACGACAGAGGAGAAGGGACATCAACGCCAACCCCAGACTTCAAGGCTTCTCATGGGTGGTTCGAAAAATTCTGTAAACTGACTGGCATCCATTCGGTGGTGCGGCATGGGGAGGCTGCCAGCTCTGACACGAAAGCGACCGAATCCTTTGAAAAGACGTTCGACGAGATGATGATCAAGGAAGGCTACAGTTCTCAGCAAGTCTTCAACTGTGATGAGACTGGCCTTTTTTGGAAAAAAATGCCACGTCGGACGTACATCACACAGGAAGAGAAGAAGCTACATGGGCATAAACCTATGAAAGACAGGCTTACGCTCGCACTTTGTTCCAACACCAGTGGGGATTGCAAGGTGAAGCCCCTACTTGTCTATCATTCTGAGACTCCTCGAGCCTTCAAGGCCCACAAAATGCTTAAGGAGAAGCTTCCAATGATGTGGAGGGCTAATGCGAAAGCCTAGGTAACGAGACTTTTGTTCACCGAGTGGGTAAATCTGTGTTTCAGCCCGACAGTGAAGAAATTCTTGGAAGAGAAGCGCCTCCCTCTGAAATGCCTGCTGGTGTTGGACAATGCCCCTGCTCACCCTCCTGGCCTCGAGGAAGATATCCTAGCGGAGTATTCCTTCATCAAGGTTCTTTATCTTCCGCCTAACACCACCCCTCTCCTCCAGCCCATGGACCAGCAAGTGATATCGAACTTCAAGAAGCTCTATACGAAACATCTTTTCAAGAGATGTTTCGACATCACCGATACCACAAACCTCACCTTGCGTGAATTTTGGAAGGAGCATTTCGATATCGTATCGTTCCGATATCGTATCGTAATATGCATCAGACTCATCGACCAAGCTTGGCAGGAGATTTCGAGGCGAACCTTGAATTCCTCGTGGAGGAAACTCTGGCCTGATGCCATATCCGCCTGAGACTTCGAGGGATTCAGTGTGGACGAAGCTGGTGCTGCAGATTCAGAAACAGTTGACAATCCTGAAACTGTTTCGCAACCAGATCTTGACGAGGTCGTTGCACTCAGCAATCCATGGGGCTGGTCGTCGATGAGTACAACAACAATGACCTTCTCAAGGAGCACCAAGAGGAGCTTACGACGGATGACCTGAAGGAGTTGGAGGCCATGCAACATAATGTCGTTCAAGAAGAGTTCTCTAGCACCGGCGAGGAGGAGGAAGACGACTATGACAACGGCAGAAATTAAGGATGCTCTAGCTGCTTTTCACAAGGTGCAATCACTCGTAGAAAAGAGACACCCCGAAAAGGCTTTCACAGGTCGTATGCTTGCAAAGTTCGATGACGTTTGCCGAGTCAATTCAGGAACATTGTCAAAAGTAGGCAGAAGCAATCTTCCTTGGATAGTTATTTTTTAAAGAGGCCTTTAGTAAGAGTAGTAAGGAAAAAGGAAGAACCAAGTGATACTAAAAAACAGAAAGTTGAAAGTGGTGAAGAAGAAAAAAGTAAAAAAAATGCAAAAATCAAAAAAAGACAAAAAAATATTTTTTAATTTTCATTTTTAATTTTAATTTTTGTTAATGTGTTTCGTAAAATAACAATTTGTCGAAAATTGTATTTTTCCTAACTATACAAACCTGAGGTCCTTAAACAATAGGAATGGTACTTAGCGGCAGCTGAACCGGTCGTAAGCTTCAAACAAGGGAGTTCGGTAGTTAACTGCTTGTGCCGCATTTGGCGGTCAGCTCAACTGCGAGGAGGAGTCACTTTGCTTTAGGCACAGGAAAATGCAGAGTGAGGGGTGGCATGAGGTGGGACTATATGTAAAGGACGTCAGGTTTGTATAGTTAGGAAAAATACAATTTTCGACAAATTGTTATTTGTTCCGGTACGTATACAAACCCTCGGTCCTTTAACAATAAGAAGACTCACTTATTGGTGGGTGGAATCTGAGTCTTATGAACAGACTGGTGTTCGTCCTATCTTGGTTTCCTCCCTGGTCGTAAGATCAAAGGGAGGGATCATAGCCTCTGCCCAGCTGATCAGGGTGTGCACCGCAGGCTCAGTGGTCAGACTTCTGGACCAAATTTATAAGAGGGAGGTAAGCGTACCTCTTATAAATAGCAACAAATGCAAGAACTAGTTCCTACTTCAAGAGCCAAGATGAAGTTATGGGTTTGTCTCTTGTTGGCTTCCACTCCCCAACAGGGAGTGGTGGATAAAAACTCCTATCCCTAATGAAAGGGATAGGATGGAGCTCGGTTGTGTAGCTCACCTGCATCAGCCTACTCTTCAGCGTAGTGACGACCGCAGCCCTCTGCCCACAGGTAGAGGAAGAACGAAGGAGGAAGAGGAGCCAGTCACACACTCTTTCACTCGCCCATTCATGCAGTCACACAAGGATGCAATGCTGTTCTGTCCGCTCGGGTGCTGGGTAGACTACACAACTTGTTGAGCAGCCACCACGGGTCCCAAGGAAAAAGTGTCCAAGGACCTGTGGGTAATATCCCGAAGGTAGAAGGAAGTAAAGGTGGTCTGGTTGGCCCAAACTCCTGCCTTCAGAACCTGCACCACGGAGAAGTTCTTGCGGAACACAAGGGTTGGACCAATACCTCTGACTTCGTGGGCTCTCGGACAAAGGGTACGGGTGTTGTCACTACCGTCCGTGTCGTACGCCCTCCTGATCACCACATAGCCAGAAAGAAAGAGTGTTCTTGGAAACTTCTTTCTTGGTAACCCCGACGCTAACGAAGAGGCGTCGACACTCAGGCCTGAGGTGTCGAGTTCTCTTCAGATAGTGCCGTAGCGCCCTCACAGGACAAAGCAGCATCTCATCCGCATCATCATCAGTAAAGTCCTTCAAGGAGGGGATCGTGAAAGACTCGAACTGGTCGGGGGACCGAAGGATTTTGAGTCTTCGCTACGAAGTTCGGGACGAAATCGAGCGTCACGGATCCCTATCCTCTGGAAAACTTGACATTGTAGGAAAGACCATGAAGTTCCCCTACTCTCTTCGCCGATGCCAGGGCCAGCAAGAAGAGGGTCTTGAGGGTCAGATCCCTGTCTGACGGCTCTCGGAGTGGCTCGAAGGGTCTGCGAGTCAAACTCCTAAGGACGAGAGTCACATCCCACCCCGGGGGCCTGAGTTCCCTGGGTGGGCAAGACCTCTCGAAGCTCTTCATCAGGAGGGAGATCTCGAAGGAAGAATAGATGTCCACACCTCGCAGTTTAAGGACTTGCCAGGGCAGCTCTGTATCCTTTAACTCCAGAGACGGAGAGAAGCTTCTCTCGGCGAAGAAAAACAAGGAAATCCGCTACCTACTGAACAGTGGCTCTGAGAGGAGAGAGACCCTGTCCACAACACCAACCACAGAAGACGGCCCACTTCCCCTGGTATACAGCTGCAGAGGACTATGAGGTATCCAGCCACCTCTGTTGCGGCGCTGAGAGAAAAGCCTCTCGCTCGCAAGAGATGGTGGATAACAGCCAGCCGTGAAGACACAGGGACTCAATCAACCGGTGGTACCGCTCTACATGTGGCTGGCACAGGAGGTTGTGCCAGGGGGGAATCTCCCTCGGTGCTTCGGCAAGCAGAGCCAGCAGGTCCGGGTACCAAAAAGCTTGAGGCCATTTGGGGGCCACCAGGATCATCCGGAGATTCGAGGTGATCAACACCCTGCTGATCACCTTGCGAATCAGACAAGAACGGGGGAAAGGCGTAAACGAAGAGGTTGTCCCACTGGTGTTGAAGAGCGTCCTCTGCAGCTGCCCATGGGTCCGGCACAACTGAGTAGAAAACCTGGAGTTTTCTGTTGTGCCGTGTGGCGAACAGGTCTACGACTGGATGCCCCCACAGGTTGAAGAGCCTTTCCGCCACGTCTGGGTGAAGGGACCACTCGGTTCCTATCACCTGATCCTGACGGCTGAGCCTGTCTGCTACTACATTCCTCTTGCCTGGAATGTAGCGGGCTGACAGCTCTATTGAGTGTGCCACGGCCCACTCGTGCACCTGCAACGTCAACTGGTGCAGCGGAAGGGACACTAGGCCCCCCTGCTTGTTGACGTACGCCACTACCATGGTGTTGTCGCTCATCAACACCACTGAGTGTCCCACCAAACGATCCCGGAACTCTAGGAGAGCGAAGAACGCTGCCTTGAGCTCCAGGACGTTGATGTGAAGGTGCTTGTCATGATGATCCCACACAACTGCAGCCAGCAACTTCTCCGGAGGGGGGGGGGGGGGGGGGGGGAGTACAAAGAAGCCCTCCTCTTACGAGGTTCCTGTCGTCCAGCCACTAGGCTAGGTCCTGCCTCACCTCCTCCGTGAGGGACACGGGAAAGAATGGCGGGTCTCTCGCCTTAGACCCACACTCCTTTAGTCTCCACTGAAGAGACCGCAAGTGAAGACGTCCGTGAGGAACTAACTTCTCGAGAGACGACAGGTGACCGATCACGACCTGCCACTGCTGAGCTGGCTGCTCCTGTCGAGACAGGAACTGTCTTGCTGCCTCCCTGAACCTACTGATCCGTGAATCTGCGGGGAAGACTCGCCCTGCTACCGTATCGATCAGCATGCCCAGGTACTTCATCCTCTGCTTGGGCTCGAGATCCGACTTCTCGTAATTCACTACGATCCCCAGATCGCGGCAGAATTCAAGAGTCGGTCCCTGTCCTGTAGCAACTGCGAGCGGGAGCTCGGCAGGACTAGCCAATCGTCGAGATACCTCAGAAAACGTATCCCTACCGAGTGGGCCCAAGACGACACCAGCGTGAACACTCGCGTGAACACCTGTAGGGCGGTTGAGAGACCGAAACAAAGTGCCCTGAATGGTACATCGTCCCATCGAGGATGAAGCAGAGGTACTTCCTTGAGGATTGATGGATGGGTATCTGGAAATACGCGTCCTTCAGATCCACAAAAGGCATGAAGTCTTTCTCCCTGATGGAATCGACCACTGATCGTGCCATTTCCACTGTGAACAGAGTCTGGCGAACGAATCAGTTCAAAGGAGAGATCTATCACCGGGCGCCAGCCCCCCCGAGGACTTCTACACCGAGTACAAAACTTACAGCCCTCCACACCAGGGCACAATCTGCGGCTGATGGGGGGCGTGGGGGTCTCTCCGGCTCTCGGGATTCCATAGCAAAGTCAACACTGTATGAATAACACAAAAAACACACGTACTTACGTATCCTTTTGCACAATCACACAGTAATAGGAAAAGCCAAAAGAAGATCTTTATGCAGTGAAGCACACAAAGCATACGACAATAGCGGGCAGTGAGGCGAACAACACGTCTGTCTCCATCGGCAGCCGAAAGCAAAGTGACTCGACTCCTCTCCTTGCAGTCGAGCTGACTGCCAACAGCGGGACAAGCAGTTAACTACTGAACTCCCTTGTTCGAAGCTTACGACCGGTTCAGCTGCCACTAAGTACCATTCCTATTGTTAAAGGACCGAGGGTTTGTATATGCACCGGAACAAGTTTAGTTTATGTTTTCCTTACATTTTTTTATGTTTCGTAAAGTTAAGTGTACGTATGCATCTGCCGTTTGTCCTCCTCTGTCGTCACTTTCGGAGATAGACTCACTCGAAAGGTAATCCACAATTTACTACATACGTACATATGTATGTACAGTATTTCTTGTATATGTACCATGTATGCCAATACACTTTATTTACAGGTATATTAGCAGTACGTATTAAGTTAGGTATTGAATGGTCCAAATTGTTGTAGTATTTCATTGTTTATAGGTCAATTTAGCTTTATTATGAAATTTACTGGGGTGTATTTGGAGGGCTTGGAAAGGATTAGCCATTTTTAATGTAAAATGCGGTCCAAGATACAAAAAGCTCATGATACGAAGGCCGCCTCGGAACGGATTAATTTCGTATCTCAAGGTACCACTGTATTAGTATTTACACCACACCCTTGAACAGTACAATAAACTGAATGCTAGAAAATGCTCTACTTACTGACAGCTTCACTGAAGACATTCTTATTCACAAGGGAATAAGCCATTCCGGTGAATTTCCTCATTACCTCCATAGCAGATTCCTGAAAAGTAGATGACAAATAGAATCACAAACCCTTTTCATATGCAATTCATGAGACACCTTAATGCTGAAGATTTCCCTTATACGCCATTTCATATGAATTATGTGGTAACCTGTCTAATATATACATACATAGATACAAAACAACACTATTTCAATTACTGTGCTGTACATTCTAATTAACCCATTATAGATTCACTTTTACATTTCAGAAGACCCATCAACATTTGTGTTTACCAACAAACTCTCACGATTTTTCTTCCACATGCTCTGCTATGCTACCTTACTTACACTGCCTCTACATTACTCAGACTTGTCCCTTGTTTCACAGTGGTAAACAATGCTGACTACTGCACTTATAGTTACAACTGCCTACTAACCTTCCATTTATGATTTCATTATTCTCAATACACACATTCATGATAGAATTAACAATTTTAAGCCCTTGTGATCAGAAAAAATCTGCCTTTTGGCAGCTAATAAATACCAATATGTTTTCTGTGTGCTCACTGATAAATTACCTATTAAGCATTTGTTGTGCACATTTACAAATTGCTACCATCATGACCACAAAATGCTGAGATTCATAACTGGAGTGATATGGGCATCACAATGAGGAAACTGAAGAGATATGAAGTGTTCAGAGGCTAGAAAACTGATCAAGATCTCAAAGGAGAGATTATTCAATAATTTGATGAGAAAGAGAGAGGAACAATTAGCTGGAGAAGAGGAAGATACGTCAGTGGTTCAATGATGACTAGCTTGGGGGGCCACAAGACCATGAATGAATGGTAATGATAAGGACCTAAACCAAATGTGAATTTTGGAAGACAGGGAACGAGATACAAGAGAACCAAGTTCTTATCAGGTATTTTAACAACATAACGGGAGACAATAAAACAAGGACGGTAATAAGGATGAAGATGATGATATTGATTACAAGGTAAATCTGGGGAGAGGTAGCATGGCAGGTGTTAAGAGGTAGCACAAAAGAAGGCAGGACACTCTTCTTGAGGTATATGGGGCATTGGCCAAAAAGAAGAAGGAAAAAAAGTCAGAAAGGACCAATAAACTGCCTTGAAGTGGATATATATATATGAGAGAGAGAGAGAGAGAGAGAGAGAGAGAGAGAGAGAGAGAGAGAGAGAGAGAGAGAGAGAGAGAGAGAGAGAGATAAATATGGACTGCTGACCAAACATACTTCCTCTGAGATAATGAGATAATCTCCTTTTGATTCATTTCTGCCAAAAGAAGACATAAGATGCTACACTCCAAACATGGATGGATAAATATATATATATTGTATATATATATATTGGAGAAATGAACTTTCACTAAATTATCAAATACTACTAAGTACAGCAAAGGTCAAGCACAGTGGAAAACAGATGTTGGTCAACCTGTAGTAAAAACAATACAGACTACTACAGCACAACTGATGCCATAAGTTCAATCGTCTTTGGGATACTATCCTCTGGCTACATTCTATGACACTGAGGGTACCTGGTGACTGTCCTCAACATAGATAATCTTCTTTGTGCTTTCTAGTTGAAAGTTGGATGATCATTCAGTAATACAACAATTCATTCATACTAAATCTCACAAAAACACACTTAAAATACATAAAAACTCATGGTAAAGGACTTTAATGCAGTACATAAAAGAATTCTGATAAAATATACTTACATTATCATATGGCATTTTCAGGTGAGCCATGATGTATACTGTGTTATGGGACCTGAAAAAATAAAATCAAGTGGTTATGAACATAATAAAAGGAAAACAAAAGACAAGACAGGTTTTAGGGAAAAAAACAACTTAATTTTCAAGATCATCTGCATCTCTCCAAGATTAACAAACAAGAGCTTTTTTATATAGGAACACTACCAGCAAGAGCTGTTGTTTCATATCTCCAAAATTAACAACTGAAGTCGGTCGAGCGATGCCTTGACCGACACATCAAACGCAGACAACTACAGACAGCTTTAGGATTCCATCTAATTACGGTAACTAAAATCTATTTAAATTTGTTTTAAGAAATGTATAATGTGATTGTGATTAACTTGATACTGGATGTTTACAGGAAATGATCTTTAAATGACTGTGAAGGACATTACACATTCATGTCTCTCCCAGGGTGATGAAAAAACACTGGCCCTGTATCATGATCAGTTACCGCTGCAGTGTGGGGTCTGCAGTGAGAGGTTGAAACCGGCATCGTTAGGAAGCTTGAATTTCCAGTCAATGGTTTCTTTGGCACGCTTGTTCCATACAAATAGGTTTTATCTAATTAAATAATAATAACAATAACAATATATTAATGTGTAAGTTAGATTTTACTGATGGTTGAATGAAATGACAAATTGTCTATGAGAATTTGTATTTTTCGTACCGACAAATCTGAGGTCTTAAGAACAGGATCATTTTCTAGCGCCTTGTTGGATCCGGTTAAACAATCAGAGATTGAAAAGCAAGGAATCTGTAAGATCTGGCAATGCATGCACGTTGGGTGAAAACTGGTCAAAGACCACGCACCCACGCTAACGCGTTCAGTCTTTTTCTTAACCACCTAGGTGAGAGTCGTGATTGCTTACTAACCGCCATCCCGGTCGTTTGCCCGTTTCCGCTCTTTTGCTTGGTGGTAACACTGAACATGTTTCTTGCAAAATTCGTTCAAACTGTATAGCGCAAAATGTTGATCGTCAGGGGATGGAACCCAGACATAGGCAACCCTAAAGCTATAAATAGTCGTTAATTGACAACACCAACTCAAAAAAGGGCAGATCTAGGGTGCTTATCCGTGGCGGCCTAGACTATGGCAGTGGCGGGTTTTCTATGCAGTTTTACCTCCTGAACAAGAATTTTAAGTAGTAATATTTATTCGGACAACTGCAATTAACCCCCAGGGGCCAGTACTAAACACGGCGAAATACATTGGACGCCCCAATCCCTAGTGGATGTCGTATCCGCGGTTACGTTCCTTGCAGTCCCAGCGGACTGCTTCTGTAGAAATACCCAAAAAAGGTTAACCTAACTTAGGCCTAATCTAATAAAAACACAATTAACATAATGTAGGCCTAAGCTAATGGAATACGTGACTGACCTAACATCGGCCTAAGCAGTAAAGCTTTGCTTTAGTTGCGCGGCCTGATTCCCGCCAGTCGGTGACCGGGACGCGTTCCTACCCATACGTAAATCGACATTTAACCTTTCAAACGATTCCAAGTCCTAATCTAACCAGATTTTAACGACCTAATCTAACTTGGGGCGTCGTGCTCTGACCGGGGTGGGGTCCTGGGCTCCCCCCAAAAGGGTGGGAAAGTGTCCCAGTTGCCGACTGGTGGGAATCAGGCCAAGCAACTTGAGTAAAGTTTTAACGCCTAGCTATAAACTATCAGAAACTGTGATTAACCTAATGTAGGCCTAGGCTTATGGAGGATGTGGTTAACCTACTAGGCCTAGGTATAGGCTTCATAGTAGCTATAGGTAGGCCTAAGCTGTTAGAAACTGTGATTAACCAACCAGTTAGGCTAATCTAATGTAGGCCTAAGCTAATAAGAATGTGATTAACCTATAGGGATGGTAGGGCCTGAGCTAACATGTGATTAACCTAAATAGGCCTAAGCTAGAAACTGCGATCCTGACTTAAGACAGTCGTAAATTAGGCTCAAGTACCTACCTACTTTCACTTATCGAAACAAATCTTCGGTTTTAATAAAAACAATTTTAAATTCTAAACTTCCAGTAGATATATTTACCTATTTAATATAAAGTTGAATAAGTATACGTATCCTTAAAGTAGTATAAAAGGACAAACACAGAAGGACAACCGAGGACTGACTTCGATACGTATTTTGTATCAAATGGTACTTCACGTCGACCGGTGTCACAGTTACGAGCACACAACATGCGTCCGATACCGTTGACTAACTGCGGTAAAGACGCAAGCCATTTCTTAAATAATACATCTGAATCATTATATGTATAAATAATTGTAACAAATTCTTATATAAATCATAATCGCTCCCATTTATATCGATTATATGATCATTCAAACTCACAGAAGAAGATCACGTGGCGCACAGTCGAGGCAATCGAACACAAACGAACGATTGGCTTACTTATTTTTATTGTTATAAATATTGTTTTATCTCGTTCGTAAATAAAGACGTTGGCCAAGAGAGTGTAGTTAAATGTAATTCAAATAATTTCTTAAATGCTAATTTACAACAATAGTAGTACGTATTTGGTATAGCGCTATGTGAAATATTGCTGTTTATGAGGTTGTCCAGGGATAGAGCTTCAAGGACGCGGAGTGGTAATCAACAATATAAAGATAACGTATTTATTTGTTTGTTTATTTCTGTTTTTTTGACATCTGCCCCTAGGTTGAATAAGACACTTTTCTTTTTTTCGAACGCATCGGCACTGGATGAACGAAAGTTTTGGAAATGTTTCGTTACAGTTTTCCGAAATTTGGCGGTACGTAATGTAAGCTATCAGTTTTGATGTGAATGACAGATTCCACTCTTATCAAACATGCTATGGCCTGATTCTATAACAAAAATTAATTAGTGCAAAGTTCGTCTTTGGAATAAGATGCGTAGTTTGCTGAAGACAGACGAATCATTTACAAATATCGTATACTACGTATGCCTATCTCGTACGCCATTGTTCTTTGTTTGTTACTGATTCCATAGAAATTTTGTAATTTACTGGCGGTTTGCCTGCCTTAAAATAAGACAAAATAAATTTTTAAAACTTTCATATTCCAGAAATGACAAAAAAAACTTTCCTTACTGATACTTACACGATGAACTGTTAAAAAACCGAACAGGCAACTCCGTATCGTGTCCCCTCGATGAGTTGCCATTGGCAACATGAGCACAGCAGGCACACAACAACCAACACGTATTTTAGTAAACAAATAATCAACTTTATATTTAGAACAACTCGTGTAATTAGGGCTTAATTTTCTGCAAACATGAAGGCGTTCCCATCCAACAGAACGTAATGAATAAATATGCAAATAAAACTCCCTTTGAAACTTCAGAAATAAACATTAGAATATCACTAGCTATTTCGCTATGCAAATGAATTGTATACTATAAAAAAAATAGTTGCAATACTATTGTTCTTTATGACGTTACAATCTATGATTTAGATCATTGAAACATGCTTGCATATTTCCACAGTAGATTCATTTTGTATCTTGGATTATACTTCCGTAGAAACACTTACAGACGAACTTGAAGAAAAATACTCCTTTCCTTCTTCATTTATATTGTATTTTATTGTATATTGAAATATTGCTTAGTCTACACGTAATGGGTTCAAGTTTTTTGGGTGGAAAAAATTAACTTAATATTTCGATAAAATAAAAGAAAATTATCGTAAAAAATTGAATTAAAAAAATCAAGAGTAGTTTTGTATAAACTAGTACACTAGTAGAGTACTAGTTTATACAAAACTTAAAAGACGATAAATTTGGTCTTACGAAAGTTATAGCTATGAGAAAATTAAGACATTAGTTCAAAGATTGACAACTTTTTGATTGACTGCAGAGCGGAATGAAAAGCGAAATGGAAAAAATCCCACTTTAAAAACATAAATATCATTATGAATTATTCGATACTGTTTCGATTACATGAAAACGTTCATTTTGTAGTCACTCTAACTTATTTGAGTTATCTTCTAATCAGCCTCTATTTCCCATTTTCTTTTCCACAGTTTTCTTCCACTTCCGTTCTCTAACTGTTCGCAGACCGCACAAAACTGTTTATGGCATCCTTCAGGTTAACATTTTTTTCTTTTTCTTTCCTTTTACCACCGCATCTGAGTTCTCAAAAAAAATTATGTGAATGATTTTGGTTAAAAAGAAGAAGAATGATGAAAACAAAACAAACAGAAAAATTATTTCTAATAGAATATAGCTTATTTATCTTAATTTTCGGTGGCGAAACTACGGGCTACTTGACCATTTTAGCACGCGCCCCGAGTAAGCTGGAGGTCTGAACACGCCTTGTTTCGTTTACAAAGAGGGTGAGAAAAAAAAACAATACTGTCTGGGGTTGAAGAAAAGTTTTACTCGATCAGTTGATAACACTTTTAATTTACCTGAGGCATATGGTTTGTATTAGTAGGACATGTTAAGGAGGGAAAAGTTTTGATTCCAACATGGTGGCCATACACCAAGATGGCCACCACATTAGCTAATATCGCTCTGGCTAATATGTGACGTATGCAGAGCTATCTTTTGTATATATGCCTGACTAAGTCGAGTACGGTGAAGATTCATAGATATATAACTTGCCATGACGATATTAAGATTGATATGAAAACGCATGTACAGTGTGGTGTTCGCCCGTTATATGCCTAGTTAAATCTGCCCTGACGAGAGAAACTGCCGCGAGAAATAGAAGTATGGACGTAGACCATTCTTCGCACATTTGCACCTTTTCAATGGCACATTCTATCTTCAGTCTATCTCCTTATGGGGGCGGGGCGGGGGGGGGGGGGGTTGCTCTTAGTACACCTTACGCGGTGCGCTGTAGGCATCACTTAAGATTCTTTGCAGCGCCCCTTTCGCCCTTAGCTTCAACAATTTTCATTCCTTTTACTACTCTTTCTTTCATATCCCCTTTCTTCCATTTTACCCTCCACCCTTTCCTAACAATTGTTACAAAATTATCTTCAGCGTTGAATAGGTACGTATACCTCAGGTCCCAGAGCTTAGCCTTCGGCCTAAATGACATATTTCAGTTCCAATTCCCACGCTCAAGGGAATCCTTCCAGTGTGTTTTCTTTTTGGTCAAAGAAACCCCGCATTTTCTCCAGGCCTACTGCTCTGAAGCCAGATATAAGGGCCTATGTCATTAGCATCAAATATCAGTGATATATGGTCCTCCCTCACTGTATGCCAGGCTTACTGTCGGTTTCCTCTTGAGTGCAAGAAGCCCTAGGCTAACGCTGACTTGAACGGCGTTTGCGAGGCCAATTTCCGCCGTTGTAACGACACCTACGTTGCTTGTAGTCTCTGTAGTCACCGCATCAGCCAAAGTGAGCTTCATTTCCCCCAGAGCTTCTGGTTTTCAAGGAGCTGGGACACGCCTTTCACTCCACCACCATGAGCCGAATCACTCCTGGCGTGGGGACTTAACTGCCAGATGCTTTGCAGTCTACAAGCTCTGGGGCATTTTGTAGCCAAAGAGAGGCTATCCTCTTTGCCATCCTGGTATCAGAAGTCCTTTCCAGGGGCATCAATGACATCTAGAATTCGTCTTTGTAGGTTAAGCACTAAGCACTAAAAAATAATAAGCTAAATTATATAAATACATCAATAAATCAACACCAAGATGTGAAAAAAACAAACAGTTCTTTGTTGTTATATATGTTTTACCATGCACAGGCAGCCATAATGAAAGAAATGGGTATCATAATTTAAATTTTTATTTAAAAAAAGAGACCTAGTGGCAACATTCTGCCAAAATTTTATTGTATCATATGTATATTTGAAATCTCTGATATACTCCATAAGCTTTGCTATTCTCGCCTGGTGCCGTTTCTTCATTTCATCTGTTTATTTTGTATTCTGAAGCATTTAATTACATTTTTATCTATTTATTCCTCAGTTTATCAATTTATTCCTTCTTTTTTTTATAACTGGTCTCTATTTTCTGTGTTTCCCATAAGGTTCGTCTTTTGATTAATAATAATAATAATAATAATAATAATAATAATAATAATAATAATAATAATAATAATAATAATAATAATAATAATGTGGCGCCGTGGAAGAGTGGGTTAGGTCGTCAATAGACTTAAGTCAAGTTAAGCAACATTGGGGCTGGTCAGTCGTTGGATGGGTGACCGCTCTCCTCGCGTTGATTCCTTGGGAAAGGATCTTTACCATAATTTCCTCAGTCTACTCAGCTGTAAATGAGTACCTATCCCTGATGGGGTAGGGTCCCAGCTATGGGTTAAATAGCAAAACTCAGCAATGATGGAAAGAAATGAAGGAATAAACGACAACGACGTAAATGGAACCTCTGGCAACAGAGGAGCTTCGTCCGGCAACCAGGTATTCAACCCAATTGTAGGGGAAGACGGTCAGGTACTTGGAGGTCGTCATCCAGCAACTGATCACCACAACAACAGTAATCAACAGCCTGAGATTGGAGCTACAGAGGCAAAAAGGAAGAAATGGACAAGAGAAGAAAATAAAGAAATATGGAGATGTTACATCAGAAGCAACCCGACGGAGAGAGGATATAGAAGAAGATTGGCCAACATCTGGAATGAGAGGAATAAACACCCCCAAACAGAGCAGAGGCTGGCTGACAGACCAAGTAAGGAACATAAAGAAAAAGAACTGGCTCTCCCCAACAGAAAGAGAAGAACTGGAAAGGGAAATATCACACGACAACGAATTACACGAAGACGAACTGAGAGACAATGCCACAGAAGACGACAGGGAGGATGAGGTATCAAACAACGACACACTAAGAAACACCGACGAAGTAACAGAGAGGACGGAATGGGTAGAAAAGATTAGACAATGGATGGAGCCAGATACAGAGAGAACAAAGATCCCCTCCATGAAAGCCTACAACACCCCCCCAAGAAATTAAGGGAGAAAACAAGTGAGGTCAATGAAATAATGGGCCTAATACACACCACCAGTATCACAGAAACAAATAACTTGACATATGCAGGAGCAAGATTAGTAGCAGAACTGATGGGATTCGAACACAACACCACCGTCACAACCAACCCAACAGAAACCAAAACAGCAACCTCCTTGGAAAAGGCGCCTGAAAAGCAAATCATGGTGATGAGATCTGACTTGAGTAAACTGAAAGAGATGGCAGAAAAAAGGCTAAGAAGCAAGAAAACAAGGGAGGAACTCAACGAGAAATACAAAGTACAAGAGAGGGGACTAAACAACACAATAGAAGATGTAAAACAGAGGCTTAAGACCAAAGCACACAAGATCCAACGGTACATGATCAGGAATAAAGGGATACCAACAGAACAAACTATTCGGAACCAACCAGAAAAGACTATACAGCCAACTAAGAGGGGAAGACAACCACCCAGAAATTCCTGAAGCCGAACCAAGTAAGAGACTCTGGGAAAACATATGGAGCAATCCGGTATCACACAACAAACATGCAACATGGCTCCAGGAAGTCAGAAGAAGAAACAGGGAGAATAAAACAAAGATTCACAGACATCACGGCAGACACAGTCAGACACCAACTAAAGAAAATGCCAAACTGGAAAGCCCCAGGTCCCGATGAAGTCCATGGATACTGGCTCAAAAACTTCAGGCCCTACACCCACGAATAGCAGAACAACTCCAGCATTGTATCTCAAATCACCAAGCACCCAAATGGATGACCACAGGAAGAACATCCTTAGTACAAAAAGACAAGAGTAAGGGAAATATAGCCAGTAACTACAGGCCTATCACCTGCCTACCAATAATGTGGAAGTTACTAACAGGTATCATCAGTGAAAGGCTATACAACTACCTAGAGGAGACAAACACATCCCCCACCAACAGAAAGGCTGCAGAAGGAAGTGTAGGGGCACAAAAGACCAGCTCCTGATAGACAAAATGGTAATGAAGAACAGTAGGAGAAGAAAAACCAACCTAAGCATGGCATGGATAGACTATAAGAAAGCCTTCGACATGATACCACACACATGGCTAATGAGAATGCCTGAAAATATATGGGGCAGAGGAAAATACCATCAACTTCCTCAAAAAATACAATGCGCAACTGGAATACAATACTTACAAGCTCTGGAATAAGACTAGCAGAGGTTAATATCAGGAGAGGGATCTTCCAGGGCGACTCACTGTCCCCACTACTCTTCGTAGTAGCCATGATTCCCATGACAAAAGTACTACAGAAGATGGATGCCGGGTACCAACTCAAGAAAAGAGGCAAGAGAATCAACCATCTGATGTTCATGGACGACATCAAGCTGTATGGTAAGAGCATCAAGGAAATAGATACCCTAATCCAGACTGTAAGGATTGTATCTGGGGACATCAGGATGGAGTTTGGAATAGAAAAATGCGCCTTAGTCAACATACAAAAAGGCAAAGTAACGAGAACTGAAGGGATAAAGCTACCAGATGGGAGCAACATCAAACACATAGATGAGACAGGATACAAATACCTGGGAATAATGGAAGGAGGAGATATAAAACACCCAAAAGATGAAGGACACGATCAGGAAAGAATATATGCAGAGACTCAAGGCGATACTCAAGTCAAAACTCAATGCCGGAAATATGATAAAAGCCATAAACACATGGGCAGTGCCAGTAATCAGATACAGCGCAGGAATAGTGGAATGGAATAGGCAGAACTCCGCAGCATAGATCAGAAAACCAGGAAACAAATGACAATACACAAAGCACTACACCCAAGAGCAAATACGGACAGACTATACATATCACGAAAGGAAGGAGGGAGAGGACTACTAAGTATAGAGGACTGTGTCCAACATCGAAAACAGAGCACTGGGGCAATATCTGAAAACTAGTGAAGACGAGTGGCTAAAGCGTGCATGGGAAGAAGGACTAATAAAAGTAGACGAAGACCCTGAAATATACAGTGACAGGAGAAAGACAGAAAGAACAGAGGACTGGCACAACAAACCAATGCACGGACAATACATGAGACAGCAGACTAAAGACTAGCCAGCGATGACACATGGCAATGGCTACAGAGGGGAGAGCTAAAGAAGGAAACAGAAGGAATGATAACAAGCGGCACAAGATCAGGCCCTAAGAACCAGATATGTTCAAAGTACGATAGACGGAAATAACATCTCTCCCATATGTAGGAAGTGCAATACGAAAAATGAAACCATAAACCACATAGCAAGTGAATGCCCGGTACTTGCACAGAACCAGTACAAAAAGAGGCATGATTCAGTGGCAAAAGCCCTCCACTGGAGCCTGTGCAAGAAACATCAGCTACCTTGCAGTAATAAGTGGTACGAGCACCAACCTGAAGGAGTGATAGAAAACGATCAGGCAAAGATCCTCTGGGACTATGGTATCAGAACGGATAGGGTGATACGTGCAAACAGACCAGACGTGACGGTGATTGACAAAGTCAAGAAGAAAGTATCACTCATTGATGTCGCAATACCATGGGACACCAGAGTTGAAGAGAAGAGAGGGGAAAAAGTAGATAAGTATCAGATCTGAAAATAGAAATAAGAAGGATATGGGATATGCCAGTGGAAATCGTACCCATAATCATAGGAGCACTAGGCACGATCCCAAGATCCCTGAAAAGGAATCTAGAAAAACTAGAGGCTGAAGTAGCTCCAGGACTCATGCAGAAAAGTGTGATCCTAGAAACGGCACACATAGTAAGAAAAGTGATGGACTCCTAAGGAGGCAGGATGCAACCCGGAACCCCACACTATAAATACCACCCAGTCGAATTAGAGGACTGTGATAGAGCACAAAAAAAAAAAAAAAAAAATAATTAATATAATAATAATATAATAATAATAGAGCACTCTACCATTGCAAAAAATTAACAGTACATATTATTTTGTAATTAAAGACCATTGAAACAAAAGTATTACAAACACATGATGAAACACTAATCATATTTTTAAAAAAATTAAATGTTTAACATGGCCCCTGACTGTCAACCAAAAAAAAAAAAAAAAAAAAAATTTAAAGCTCCCATAGTTGCAATTTATTAAAATCATGCAGTAATTTTACACGACATAAATCACCGGGTTACAAAATCGCCGAATTGTTGGATTACAGGATTAAAAAGGATGAGTTCCTGTGACGCCTAAAAAGGTCGCTAATCTACAGAGCGATTTGTGCTGCTGGGAGGAGGGGGCTATGGGGTGTCTAGGTTAGGTGTTGGGTGTCGGGGTGGATGATGCAGCGCTTCCGAGGAAAATGTGGGTTATAAGAAATTTTCATTAAGAAAAATACAAGATGGTGTTTTCTCTGACCCCGGATTTGTCATTATTATTATTATTATTATTATTTGAAGGTAGGAGACCCTCTCTCAAACATGTTTTGTTAAAGATGATGGCAGCATCAGTGGAATTGATTTTATATATGGTCTTTTCAATTCTTCTTATTATTCCCTTCTCATCCTTTCTATGATGGTACGAAGGGCTCGCTCGTCCTCTTTGTATTTCTTATGAAATACTCCCTTGTAAAAGAGAGTGACGTCTTCAAGGGCGGCGGGACGAGGCTCCTGCTGATACCACTTATCGATGTTTCTGCGAATGCATTTAGTGATGTCCCGGTTGGAATACCCGTTGTTAATTAAAACTTGGGCAACACGTTCTAATTCAGTGTGCGTGTCCTTCCACGAAGAGCAGTGTGAGAGAGCTCTTCTGATGAAGGCGCTGATCGCAGTGCGCTTGTATCTCTCTGGACACTCGCTCTCGCCGTTCAGGCACATGCCCAGGTTCGTGGGTTTCGTATACACCGTGTTACGAAGCGCTCCTCTTGTTGCCCGACGAGGACGTCAAGGAAGGGGAGGCGACGGTCACGGCAATGTTTCGATGGTGA
Source organism: Macrobrachium nipponense (assembly GCF_015104395.2). Lineage (NCBI taxonomy): Eukaryota > Metazoa > Arthropoda > Malacostraca > Decapoda > Palaemonidae > Macrobrachium > Macrobrachium nipponense. The sequence goes on from NC_061091.1 coordinate 67,170,908, forward strand.
AGTTGAGTCTGCTGTGGTCGTGGAAGGCTTGTCGCAGGCGCTCTATTTTCTTCCACCGTGCTGGCGCTGATGAAAGTGTCGTCAATATACCGGACGTACATAGACGGCTTCTCGATGTTGGCGAATACCCGACGTTCCACAGCACCCATGTAGAAGTTCGCGAAAAGTACTCCGAGGGGAGAACCCATCGCTACTCCGTCTTTCTGTGTGTACATATGTCCTCTGTGGGTGGAGAAAGGGGCCTTTTTTGTACAAATTTCAAGGAGTTTTCGGAGGGCATGCTCAGGGATGTTTAATGGGGGCGTGGAGTCGTCTCTATATACACGATCCAGGATTATCTGAATTGTTTCATCCACGGGGACGTTCGTGAAGAGGGACTCCACGTCCATCGATGCAATAACTCCTCCGGGGGGTGTCGTTTTCAGTGCTTCTAAAAACTCGGCAGATGACTTCAAACTGTGGTCATCTGGAACATAAGGAGTCAAAATAGTATTCAATTTCTTCGCAAGCTGGTATGTAGGAGCGGGAATTTGGCTAATAATGGGGCGTAATCCTGGATAATTAGGAATGACATTATTCCTAATATCAGAATTATCGATAAGGCAGCAGACCACCGTCGCCTCCGCCTCTTGGAGGCCCTACACATCGGGAAGGAGAGACCAGCCTCAACACCACCCAAGAGACTTCACTCCTCCCGACGGTGGCACGAAGGGCGCCGCCCGCCAGCACCATAGAGCCGATCGAACGGGCCAATCAGGTGCCCCCGTCTATCGGCAATGACCTTCCCAATACTACGCTCCCAGTCTCCAGCGTCCGCACGAGAAGAGCAGTGCGAGCTTCCACCTCTGCAAGACGGCTTGACTCAGGGACTTAATCCTCTGTTCAGCCAATGAAAATGCAGCGCCCATCAGACAGAGCACCTGGGACACAATAAATACCGCCGAACGACCCCATTTCAATCAGTTCAAGCTCACCTTTCCTTGAAAATGAACCGATGATACGGTTGGAAACGTTGGAATTCCGTTACACCCTTAGACTAAGATTTGTTAACCACTTTTGTTATATCAATAATAAATTATTATTTTTAGAAAACATTTCTTTCACCGAGATATGAACATCGGCCAGCTATTAGCAAATATCAGCCCTGATGAGAAGAGAATAATAAGAAGAATTGAAAAGACCATATATAAAATCAATTCCACTGATGCTGCCATCATCTTTAACAAAACATATTATTATTATTATTATTATTATTATTATCATTTGGGAATACATTCAGTGCGTAGGAGAAAGATTACCCGGTAAACGGTTCAACAATTCACGCCTCAAATCGGGAGGAGCATATCATGGCTGATAACGATAATCACGTAGGATCACTCGAAGAGAACCTGAGCGCACAAAGGCTCGTATATATAATCTCTCTCTACCATCTCCAGGAGAGTTTGGAACCCACGTGTCACGTTCTTCAAAGGACGGGTCGATCCACGGGGTCCCCGATTTCCATTGTCTATGGAGTGAAAGTGAAGAGGCTTCGTTGCGACGGAGATCGCTGGCGAGCTCGACTCGAGCTATAATGTTATCACTTCCGTCTTCTGTATCGGGCTAGAAAGTTTTTTTTTCTTCTACGAGGTCTATAGACCTCGGCTTTCTAGACCGTGGTCTTCTGTATCTGCCTATAAAGCTCTCTAGACCGTAGTCCCCTGTATTGGCCTAGAGAGCTTTCTAGACATTGATCTCCTGTATTGCTCCCTAGAGAGTTTTCTACGAGGTCGATAGACCTCGGCTTTCTAGACCGTGGTCTTCTGTATCTGCCTAGAGAGCTTTCTAGACCTTGGTCTCCTGTATTGCTCCCTAGAGAGTTTTCTTCGAGGTCTATAGACCTCGGCTTTCTAGACCGTGGTCTTCTGTATCGGCCTAGTAAGTGTTCTACGAGGTCTATGCTCTATAGACCTCGGTTTTCTAGACCGTGATCTTTTGTATCGGCCCAGAAAGCTTTGTAGACCGTGGTCTTCTGTATCACCCCCTAGTAAGCTCTCTAGACCATAGCCTCCTATATCGGCCTAAAAAGCTCTCTATAGACTGAGGTCTTCCGTATCAGTCTTTTGGGCGTGGCCGTCCAAGATAGGTTTCCGTCAATTTTTCCACCTCGTAGGAGTGCAAAGGGCTAAGAATGACACCTTGCCTCTTTTACCTTCTGTTCAGAATGGCACCTTGCCTCCATTACCTTCTGTTCAGAATGGCACCTTGCCTCCATTACCTTCTGTTCAGAATGGCACCTTGCCTCCATTACCTTCTGTTCAGAATGGCACCTTGCCTCCATTACCTTCTGTTCAGAATGACACCTTGCCTCCATTACCTTCTGATCAAAACAGTGGCATTTAAGATACAAATGTTGTTTAAGATTAAGCTGGCCTTGTGCCAACACGGGCTCTTGCTCACAGATCAGCCCGTAATGGGTACAAAAGCAAAGTTCAAAATGCAACGAACAAATAGCAGTTATGACTTGGACCATCGACGGATGGTCTCCTCTTCGTCCATTTTTGGATAGGATGTTCGTGTTTTGGAAAGCAAATATTTCCGCTTTTAATCAAGTATTTAGTCACCAAGTATATCTTAGTTTAACCAGACCACTGAGCTGGTTAACAGCACACCTAAGGGCTAGCCCGAAGGATTATATAGATATATATATATATATATATATATATATATATATATATATATATATATATATATTATATATTTACGTGGCTAGGAACCAATCGGTTACTTAGCAACGCGATCTAAAACTTATTGTGGGATCCGAACCACACCGAGAAATGAATTTCTAATCACCAGAAATAAATTCCTCTGGTTCCGCATTACCAGCAGCTGGAAGAGAACTCGGTCTACCAAATTGATCGTTGGGCACTCAACCGACTCGTTCAATGAGGAACTCTGTAGTCGTGAGATATTCTTCCCTTGTTAACTATACAAGTAATAATAATAATAATGGAGTTTTTTTTGCTATTTATTACGAATAATATTTATTCTAAGTACCTGAATTACTTCACAAGGTCTATATGAACTGGTATACTAAAGGCCAAGCGCTGGGACCTATGAGGGCATTCAACGCTGAAGTTAATGTTGAGACAATTGTTAGGAGAAAGTGGAAAGTAAGAGAGAAGAAGGAGAATATGAACCGAAGTACAGTAAAAGGAACGAAATGGGTTGCAGCTAGGGACGTTGCACCGAAGTTCAAGTATTGCCTACAGTGCACCGCGCCAGGTGCACCGACGGCACTACCTTCCTATGAACGCCATCTTGAATTCAAGATGGCGTTGCTTTTATACGGGGTTCACAATGAATAATTTAAATTATTCGTTTTCTCTAATGTTTATTCATTTCACAGACGTTTTTTTCAACTGGCAAATATTTTACGTTCAAATCTTCGTTACTCTACTAAAACGGACACGAAATAATCCAGCACTTATTTATTTATTTACTTATTTTTTTAATCTAACGTAAATCTAGCTCGGCATCACGATCAAGAGGTCTGAGAGAGAGAGAGAGAGAGAGAGAGAGAGAGAGAAAATGTATGGTTTGGACTGTCATTCAAGTTTTGAAGTTCAACAGCTCGATCTATGGGTATGAGAGAGAGAGAGAGAGAGAGAGAGAGAGAGAGAGAGAGAGAGAGAGAGAGAGGAAATGTACTGTTCACCGTTTGGACTGTTATCCGACTATTAAAGGTCAAATGTGAAGTGTTGATGGGGGAAAAACACTTCCTGATTTATTTCACACACACAAAAAAAAGTCATTCTATACAAGAGCGACACAGGTTTTTTTTTTTTATGATATGACATCATCCTCACCGTACTAGACATTCTTCAACAGAAAAACTACACTCCCGCTGTAGGATTTTCCTATTTTTTTATATTGATTTAGTTTTATATACAGGGAGTAATAAAAATGGGGCTCAAAGTAACACACACACATATAAATATATATATATATATATATATATATATATTATATATATATATATATATATATATATAGATATATTATATATATATATATATATATATATATATATCTTTTCCTGTTTCACTGAATGAAAATACATAAATGACATCAGTCATTGTTATAGAATTGTTTTCCAAATCCATGTTCATTTTATTTTATTTTTATGCTTTTGACAGTACTTGGCTATTTTAGGGGAATATAGTTTATTGATAAAACTTGTATAGCCCTCATGATAGCGAAGAACCGCATCTGAAACAACTGGATTGAGTCAAAACAAGTAACAAATATGGAGAAATGTCTTCGGCGCAATCAAGTTTTTTGTACATCGTATAATCAGGGCAACTGACAAGAGATCTATCTTTGGTAGTCTCGGTATAAAGAGGTATGAGTCGCCACCCATGAAACTTTAAATACGGCCGGTGGTGGCCCGGATTATAGTATCGTTGCCAGATGCAGGATTAAGGCTAACTTTATCCTTATATAAATAAGGCTGCAATTTGGTATATTTGTTGATGGAGGATGGATGGTCAATACGCAAAATTGCAGCCCTCTAGCCTCGGTAGTTTATAAGATCTTGGAACTGACCCGCCGCCACCTTAATCCCACCGAATCTTACGCCCGGAACACACGCAATGACACGGGGGACTAATTAGAACGAATTCATTTGAGTATACCTCCTCCCTCCCCTAGTGACACGGAACGCTCGCTGGGAAACACTGCCATCTATTGCCAGCATCATGAACTAAGAGCAAGTATAAAGTGCGCGGAAGAAAAGCGTTCAATGAAGGTCACCGAAAATAGACTATCTTTTGGTGGTCTTGTTATAATGCTGTATGAGCCGCGGCTGGTGAAACTTCAACCATGGCCCTGTGGTGGCCTGCCCTATGTCGTTGCCAGAACCTTAAATAAACAGAAAACTACTGAGATTTGAGGGCTGCAATTTGGTATGTTCGATCAATGGAGGGTGGATGATCAACATACCAATTTGCAGACCTCTAGACTCACTCAGTCGTTTTTAAGATCTGAGGGCGGACGGACGAGCCGGCACAATATTTTCTTTTACAGACTACTAAAAACGGATAATGTTTTGTACACAAAATGGCTTTGTTTTGATCATTCTCTCTCTCTCTCTCTCGCTCGCTCTCAAGCAGACACGAGCAATATACGTTATTCATCTATGTATTTTCCATATATCCCTATAAAAGTTTGTGTGCATTCGAGGGAAAACAGTTTGGCACACGTAACTGTTTTAATATCATTGTTACGTAACGAAAATAAGCCTCCCCTCTCTCTCTCTCTCTCTCCGATTGAGTTTATTTTCCATTTACCAGTGCTTAATCTCAGCATGCCTCCGTTGGTCTAATAAAAATGCATCTGGTTGTTTGTCGACTGTCGTAGGTCGCAGCTGGGTTTGAGAGAGAGAGACGATAACGAAGAGGGAGAGGTAGTATACAGCACAGTACATGAGTGATTAGTAAGCCAATAAAATGTTTGATTATTATATTCATATATATATATATATATATATATATATATATATATATTGTGCGCAAAATATTCCAAAAACACAAATTCGCTGTTTATAATATTTGGTTCCTTGGAAATGCAGGCAGAGGAGCCCCTGAAATCTTGGAAAAAAATGAATTATTAGATATTTTTTGTGATTGAAAAAAGTAGTATTTACACATTTGCAAAACTGTCTGTTTGTTTGTATGGTGTTTTTATGTTGCATGGAACCAGTAGTTATTCAGCAACGGGACCAACGGCTTGACGTGACTTTCGAACCACTTCCAGAGTGAACTTCTATCACCAGAAATACACATCTCTCACTCCTCAATGGAATGGCCGAGAATCGAACCCGTGACCACCGAGGTGAGAAGCAAACACCAAACCAACCACGCCAATGAGGCGCTGCGAAATTGTCTGTAATTTGAGGTTATCACGTTTTACTGGCATATTTTTTTATGTTTGGAAAAAGCAACCATCAATAAGAATTACATAATTATATAAGCCGAAAAAATGATTAGACTATTTTTTAAACGTAGGTACAGCTACGACTGAAACATTTATAAACAAAAGAAGAGTGATAAATTAGCTAAATAAATCATCAAGCAAATACATGAAAGGAATTGAATGAGTTTTATATATGGCAAATAACTGCTTTACTTCCTGTTTCCCTATTGCTTACAGCGAATAAAAGGCTAAAACTGACCTTTGTCGTTGCGACACCAGATAACGTTCAAATCAGTCAGTCCACACATCACTTCGTGTGAGTTAGATTTTATTTTTGATGGAGAGCATTTTCTCCAGCGCACGAATAGGAACAATCTTTTCCGACGTTTCACTGCAGACAGTCAACGACTCTTCAGAATCGTACTCTGGCTGGCTCGTCGGCGTCCGTCTCGTCATCACACCCCCCTAGAATCACAGTAATTTTCAGCAATATGTCGATTCAGACGACGTGCTCATGAAAATTTATTTTTGCAGTGTGGGGGGGGGGGGGGGTGAGGAGGGGATGCTGGCTTGGCGGTTTCCAGGGCGCAGACGGACGAAACGTCAATCTACGGCACGAGTAACGAGTTCCTGCCGTCATCTTCTGACGACTGTTGCTCGTTTCTGCCCCTGGAAAGTTTTACATAAAATGGTTGGGGTTTATTAGCAACAATTTTGATACAGATGGTATGGATGGAAAAGGAACAGCTGCTGCCTTCCTCTTACCGGATTGGTTTGGATGGTGGGTTCCGGGGAGGTACCAGACGTCTGAGCAACGTTGCCAGGCAATTCGCTCTAGTATAGAACCGTGTCATTTTCTGCATATGAGTGAGTTACATTAAGTGAAATATATGATTATATAATTAAAAATGCCAATTTTATGACAAAAAATGCCGTTTTGAGCATAGAAGCAAAACTGTATCGATGTGATTGTGGTACGACAGTTTCCGCCAGCCGGCGGCCGGCAGCGAGGGCTCGGGAGGGGGGAGCGGGCGAAAAGGAGGAAGACGAGTCTGCTGTGAGTTGTGACGCGTGAATGTCGTTTCGATTGGAACCCGCCGATGAAAATGAAAAATTATTTAGTGGTTAAGAAGCTGTGTTAGCGAATCCAAGGGCTCTGCCAATCGACTCCCGGAGCCTCCTTAGATAGCCGTAGGGGTCGTTGTTTTTAAGTGTTTTGTAAGTGAACCATGGCCAGGTTACTAGTGATGGTGGTGGTGTTGGCTGCCGCGATGGGGCTGGACGGCGGAGGAGATGTTGTGGTGTCGGCCACCTCCGTCGATTCCTGTTCCCCCGTCAGCGGCGTCTATCACAGCAAGGGCTTCGGCGAACGCGTCCCCAGTCATCCTATTCCAGGTGAGTTGTTGGTAAGGCCCTGAAGGCTTGCACGAATGTCCCCAGAAGACTAAAACATAGAGAGAGGGTAAAAAAAAAAAAAACCGAGTTCCGAATGGGTAAGTTGTAGTAGTACCTAATTTTGCCTTCGATACAAACCCTCGAGGTATCCCCATTTCAGCCTATAAAGGATTAATACACCGTCCCTTCGTCATAATTCACCATAAGTCACGTATCGAAGCGCAAACTTAGTATTTTAGCCACCGAAAGACACCCAGCTGAACAAAGGAGACGTCTTTCTTGTGTAGCTACTTCTGTTACTAGCTAGCTATCACTCTCGGCACCTCAATGTAACCCAGACCTTTGTTTCTAGGAGTAAGGACCCCCAAATTTCAGATGGGTGCCCCCCTTGGTGAAGGTCGTTTGTTTTGAAGAGTAAAGACATCCAAATTTCATAAGGGTTCCTCCTTTTCCTGGTGAAGGTGACTATATACACTTCAGATGTTAGGTTCGTGTATCTGCAGTAGATTAGGGCTAAGCTTCGTCGAAATTTATTTGTTGAAATAAATTTCATGTAAGGATGAAATCTGCTTAACTTACCCAGCCACAACAAGAAGGTTTGGCGTTGGAATGAACGTAAATCGACTCTCTCTCTCTCTCTCTCTCTCTCTCTCTCTCTCGTAGGAAAATCAGTAGTGCCATTTCAATATTTTTTAAAGATTTAATGCGGCTTTTTGCAAAGCAGATAATTACCAGTAAGTTTTCATTAATTTATTTACCTTACTAGACGTTGTATGGTAGAAGCCTTTTATATTCGGATTCACTTACCTATCCACAGTTCAGTCTAGCCGATTTATCAGTGAAAAAAAAGAGGTTTCTATAATCGAGTTCTCATTAATAATGGAAGAACCATGACATTTGTCGGCATAAAGAAATAACTCACGAATGTTTCCCAGACCTTGGATTGCTTATAAAGATGATTTAATCTAGTCTGTAGTTCAGACGTATTGAAAGTTATACGAGTTTTATCGAAGTTGGAGGCCCCTTTTCTCGTGCCAGTGACGAAGGAGAGTATCATATTCCTCGACTGGTTTCTCAGTAGGTCGGTGAGTACTACAAGGTTTTATTTATTTTTAGAGAATAAGAGGTTTTCTGTGTGCATAATGACGTCAGATTCATTTTTATGTTCTACCACGCGCATTCTACGCCTTCCCCTGTTATTTGTATGTGCACGTAGTAGCTATATTCTTTGTTGTCGATGTAGGCCTAATATGGGTGCTCTTCTTCATTCTGTAGCTTAGATCACGTGCTCTTTTGCAAAGGAAGATGCGGTTGTTTTTTTTTTTATATGAGTGAAAGGATGACAACCTTTTTATTCATGGAAGGAGTCCCTCTATTTTACTATACAGAGATGATGCCGTTTTATTATCTTCTGTGGCCTTTGTTCTACAATGAAGTAAGATCACATGTTTAAGAGAAGCTGTTCTCCCAGTGAAAAAGGGTGCATTGACACACTTAGGCGCTTTTCGTCTCAGCTTACATAAGCAACGAATCGCTTATTTTGGTGGTTACATCACTGTGGCTGGTCGCAGTCAGACTGGCTGAGAATCTGGGATAGCCGTTTATCCTCAAGTAACTTTGACGTGAAAATTGCCAAGTCGACTTAAGTTTCCAAGTTCATGTATACCCTAGAGAAGGCTACAGAGGCAGTTCCCGTTTATTTAACTTTATATTCATGTAGTACTTAACGACATACTTTGGTAATGATCTGTATCGTATGTTGATAACACAATCATCTGTTGAAGTTTGTTATAAGGTTAATGGATGTATTAGCAGCACAGTTACAAGTCATGTTAATTAAATGGTTGATTAATTCTCCTATCAAGAGAATGAGTGAATGGGTCGAGAGGGAATTACTGCTTATGGTGTGCATTCACCATGGTCGTCTGACTTGGATCGAGCTGTTGGTGACGTTTTTCGTCCAAACCAGACGAATGATTATTATTCTCATGAACGGATTCGAAGAGAATTCCCCCCCCCCCCCCCCCCCACTCCCCCAGTACACGAAATCGCAATGTGTCCATTTAATATTCCTGACAAAATCTTCGATTCTATGTGAAATGTACATTCTCTTTTATGAGGGCTCGTTTGAATAATGCTAACGTACGGTTCTTAATTCAATGTATATGTAGGTATATATTTACTACCTACGTTCAGACATTTTAGTTTTTAGAATGCTTTTAGTATAAGTTCTCGAGAATTGGATCGTGACCCACTAATAAAGTGCGTTGCATCTAGAAGATTTAAATAGGACAAGAGAGGTATTTGAATTTCTCTCTTATAAATAACAGATTTATGATATTTGTCCATGAATCCTAGTAGGCCTACAAGGCCTTTGGGAATTCCCATAGATGATACAGCTTATAGTTACTTCATGCACACTTTTTTTCTTTAGGGTCTTACTAACTTCTCATAGTGGACTAGTTAATAGTAAAAGCAAAAAAAGTTGAGTGTCTCGAGTTGACGATCCACCCAAAGCATGTTAGGCCTATGTGCGTGCTCCACGAGAGACTGGGTTAGCTAAAGGTCCATAGTAAAAGTACATCGAACACCTTCACAATCACTTGCCCGAGTAAGCGCTAGACCATTGTACGTCATGCGGTTGGCACCTGCAGACTACTACTAGGTCAGACGGTTTGAAACGGGTTCCTCCCTTGCAATATATGGCCTTGGGTACCACCAGCCGCGCTCTGGGGAACTCGCGCCCACTACTACTATGTGATCGACGGCGATACCTCGCTATCATTTTCTCCCGGTATTGCCAGGAGGAGAAGGGCCGTTGCTTGAGGCGGTTTTTGTTGCTGTTTGCGTAGGGGTTGAGTGAATGTAGAACTGATTGTGCCATGACCTTTACCGTAGGATGTGTTGGTTGTTTTGAACCGTACTTTCCTGGAGCTTTCTTCTCTTTGCTTTTTGTTTGTCTTTGGTGAAAGCTTGCTCTCGGTCGATAAGCCATTTGACCTTATCCTGTGCGATTGGTATCTTTATGATTATTCAAGAATTAAACAGGCGAGAGCCTGAGGTAAGGGAAGAAGAGCAGTTGGTGCAGCCTTACCCACATTCTTATATATGATACATGTGTGTGTGTGAGTATACATATGTATATATGCACTATATACATTTCCTAGCTAAATGCAATTCTCAGCATTCGACTAACCACTAGTATCTAAATAAGTTCTTGGGTAAGCATTTGTAATACATTATAGATATTTATATATATATATATTATTATTTTATATATATAGATATAATATATTTATTTTATTTATTTATTTATACAGTATATACACAAATGTTTACCCAAGAACTATATATACTATATATATATATATATATATATATATATATATTATATATATATATATATATTATATATATATGTGTGTGTGCAAATGTCAACCCAATACTTAATTAGATACTTGGTGGTAAATCTAGCGCTGTGGAGAAATGCATTTATCCAGGAACCGTAGAGTCATTACCTACTTACCCTTAGGTCGCATTGTCTCGGAGTGGAAAAATCTACTATATACACAGAGACCTAATATATATTTTTCACTATTACCTCTGGTTTACCCAGGACATTTGGAGACCCGTCATGAATAGCATTCATCGTCTTTGTTCAGGGCGTTCAGAGTAACTTTGTGGACATGCGTGTCCTCTCCCTTCCCTTCCGACCCTCGTGCAGTCCAGAGCAAAGGTATTTTCAATAGAGAGCTGGCAAGCAAGCAACGTCTCCTCCTCTCCCCTGCCTTGTAATACAAGCAAGGGTCGGGCTGTGGGGTGGCCGCAGGCAGGACAGTTTGTTGTTGCTTGCGTGTCCGTCCGTCCCCCTCGTATTGGATTCCTCTGCCCTTTGAACCTTTTGCTTGCGCCGCCGCATGCATGCGGAAGTCCACCGTTTTCCGGAACTGGAATACGCACCAGCAGCAGCAGCAGGGGCTGGCGGTTTCCTTCGGCGAATCATTGATGCCTTTGAGGTGGGATATATACTGGAAGCTCTGGGTTTCATTTTGGTCTCGGATAGATTTGGGAATTGCTGTTTGGAATGGAATCTTATTAGGTTTGGAATTGAATCTGTTAGAATTTGGAATTGAATCTGTTAGGTTTTGGAGTTGAATCTGTTAGAATTTGGAATTGCATATATTAGGTTTTGGAATTGAATCTGCTAGATTTTGCAAATGAATCTGTTAGAATTTGGAATTGAATCTGTTAGGTTTTGGAATTGAATCTCGTAGATTTTGATATTTAAACTTGTAGGTTTTTAAATTTAGTAATTTAGTTTTAAATATTTAATCATGTAGAATTTGAAATGTAATCTTTTAGAATTTGAAATTTGATATTGTAGGTTTTGAAGTCTAATCTTCTGTAGATTTGGAAATTTTATCTCTTAGGTGTTGAAATGTTCAGATTGTAGATTTAGAAACTGAATATCTTACATTTGAGAAATTGGTTTGCTTGGTTATTTTTGATGTTACATGGTGATGTTATGATGAAATTAGGACATGCTGGTCACTCTGTTTTACTGGTTTTCAATGTATGGTAACAGTAAATCGTAAGGAGATTGATCTTGATATTTCACTGTTTTAGGTAAAAGTTCAGAGCTCAACGGGAACAGCAGGTTGGAAGAACAAAATTAAGCTTAGAAATTACTGATAAATGAGGTCTGAAGGATTAGAGGAAGTCCTGAGCTTATGATTGCAGAGAATGTGAAGGATTAGAGAAAGTCATTAGCTTATGATTGGAAAGATTAGAGAAGTTATGAAGTTATGATTAGAAAGAATGGTCAAGGATTAGAGGAAGTCCTGAGCTTTTGATTTGAAAGAATGTTGAAGGATTAGAGGAAGTAATGAGCTTATGATTGGAAAGAATGGTGAAGGATTAGAGGAAGTCATTAGCTTATGATTGGAAAGATTAGAGGAAGTTATGAACTTTTGATTAGAAAGATTAGAGGAAGTTATGAACTTTTGATTAGATTAGTTTAGCACGTTATGAACTTATGATTAGAAAGAATGGTAAAGGATTAGAGGAAGTCACTAGCTTATGATTGGAAAGATTAGAGGAAGTTATGAACTTATGATTAGAAAGAATGATCAAGGATTAAGAGAAAGTCCTGAGCTTTTGATTGGAAAGAATGTTGAAGGATTAGAGGAAGTAATGAGCTTATGATTGGAAAGAATGCTGAAGTCCTGACGTTAAAATTCGACAGAATGGCAAAAGATTAGAGGCAGAACGAACGGGGACCTCGACCATAGGCTACATCAATCTTATATAACGAATAAAATGCTCTTGCAAACGCGTGCTCTTCAAAGCCTTCGGTGTTATTGTTTGAGAGAAGAAAAATGGGAATAGTGCACCTGCTTCGAGGTTTTACTCCTGTCACACCTTTCATATCTTCCGACTATCAGTTACCCTTTCAGCGCTGAATGACCGCATAGGTCCCAGCGCTTGGACTAAAATTCTATATTCCGATCGATAAAGCTAAGGCGATCAATTTTCACGCTCTCTGGGAATCGTCCTTCCAATCGTTGGTCAGAGGCATCTGGTAAACACCTCCCGAGTGTGTTCACTGCGTTGTCTGTGTGGTTGCAGTATTGCGTCGCACTAGGTAACATTAATTATTATTTATTATTATCGTATTCAGGAAATATGGATACGAGAGCAAACTAAAGTAGAGGATATTCTAACAACAAGTAAGAAAAAGAAATGGGGCGTGGGCAGGACACACAGCCTTATGAGAATGTCAGATAATAGATGGACGAAAAGAATAACAGAATGGGTCCCTAGAGATGCAAACGAAGCAGAGGAAGGAAGAGAAGACGATGGATTGACGAGCTAAGAAAATTTGCGGGTATAGACTGGCCAGAGAAAGACCATGAACAGATGGGAGTGGGGAAGGACGTATCTGAGGCCTTTGTCTTGCAGTGGACTAGAAATATATATATATATATATAAATATATATATATATCATATATATATATATATATATATATCTATATATATATATGTGTGTGTGTGTGTGTGTGTGTGTGTGTATGTATTATATACACTAGTCTGCATGTGGAGAAACGATGTTACATAATTACGACTCGAGTTAATAACAAGAGCATGACCCGAATTGCATTAGCCCACATTTCGCAGGCCTATTTTTGCACGCAAACTCGATTTCCACGTTGGAGATGGGAAAAATTCCATTCCGCGACATTCCACCATCAAGTGTTGTTATTCGCCCAATTGGTGGTCCCTCTACGCGAGTCTTGTTCTGCTTCATTTGATATGTATCTCGGCGCATGATGTTATACCTGATTTACTCGAATGGAAAGTGGACGGTTTATAATGCATTTGTTTTTATTGTACTCGGAGTGATCACTTTTCTGCTCTATTGCATTGTGGGAAGTGTCAGGCGTGTTGATTTGTTTACGTAATTGTAACGGGTTGTAAATTATAACTGTGGTTGCAAATTATAACTGGGATTGCAGCATGTATTTTTATAGAGGAGTTTGGTGTGACGAATATCAGGATGATTATTTATTCCTCTTGGCCCTCGGGTGGTGCCGTTAGTGCACACCTCACGCGGTGCACTGTAGGCGTGACTTCAGTGGTCTTTGCAGCGACCCTTCGGCCTCTATAGCTGCAACTTCTTGACTGTGACTCCGTTCTTATTCTTTGAGGTTTTCCTCCTGTTACGCCTTTTGAGTCTTATTGTCAATGTCCTTTTGAACGCAGAATGACCTCAATGTTCCCAGCACTTGCCCTTTGGGATAAATTCTATTCGGGGCGGGACAGGATATAGATATTAGGTTTTATTTAGTTTTTATCATCTTGAGTCTTCCCGTTCACATCCGGTTAACTTTTAAAGCGGACTTCATCTTGACGATTTTGTCTGACTCACGTCCTTTCCTTTCGTTCATCTCTCTGACATTTGAATGTAGGAATTTTTTATTGAATGTTTATTTTTTATTTTTTTAATGTTGTTATTACGTCGGATAGACCTGATAAAATCGTTGTCGCTGTGCTCAAGTAAAACTATTGTAAGTAGAATGATTGTGACTGATATTAATGAACATTGTCGTAGCCTTCACCTCCTCTTACGTTTAATTGTCTTTAAAAGGAAGCTGCTGTGTCTGTCTGGCCGCACTTATTTCTGTCCACCCTCACATCTAGAAGACTACAGAGGCTAGAGGGCTGCAAATTGGTACGTTGATCACCCACCCTCCGACCATCTGACACACCAAATTGCAACCCTCTAGCCACAGCAGTTTTGATTTTATTTAAGGTTGAAGTTAGCCATGGATCGTGCATCTAGCAGCGCTTTCCGGAGGCGTGGCACGCGCCCTCACTCTATAGTTGATGATTGTATACAGCATTAAACGTTGCACAGAAAACTCGATTGCGCAGAATGAACTTCGGCGTATTTTTTCTTGTCTCCCAATTGATACTACCGTCTTCTTTGGAAGCTTGATTTTCAAGTTAGTGGCTCCTGATTTCAGCTATTATTATTATTATTATTATTATTATTATTATTATTATTATTATTATTATATTATTATTATTATTATTATTATTATTATTATTATTATTATTGAAAAGAATGGTAGCATTAGTGGAATTTATTTGATAAAAAGTGTTGGTAGATACAGAATCTTGAAGAAGAGAAAACAGGGAGAAGAATTGAAAAGACTTTGCATAATACCAATTCCACTGAAGCTTTCATTCTTTTGAATAATAATAATAATAATGTTCTAAGGGGTCCACATTAATAAAAAATGTTGAGAGTTCGTGTATAATTTTAAAACCCTTTACAAAAAGCTTTCGAACCCTTCCCTGGGTTCATCTTCAGTCCCTTCATTGAAGATGAACCCAGGGAAGGGTTCGAAAGCTTTTTGTAAACGGTTTTAAAATCATACACGAACTCTCAACATTTGTTCTTACTGTGGACCCCTTAGAACATTATGTATGCTCTCGCGATAGAGAGTTTTCCCCAACAAAAAACATAATAATTATAGTAGAAATCATCGCCAAATGATTCAGATGACTCACTTCAGTGGCGTCAGGAGGAGGAAAAAAAAGTAAATCTTAGTTGAACCAGACCACAGCTGATGAACAGCTCTCCTAGGGCTGGCCACAACCATTAGCTATTTTGACGTGGCTAGGAACCAATTGGTCACCTAGCAACGGGACCTACAGCTTATTGTGGGATACGAACCACATTATATCGAGAAATGAATTTCTATCACCAGTCAGGAGGAGGAAACAAAGGGGTATGTTGATCGGCACAGATCCTCAGGTCGATCAAAAAAAAAAAAAAAGAATAAATCTGGTTCGGTCGTGGCGCGGTGTCTTTGTGCTTTGCAGTCTGTCGCTCTGGTTGTTGTTCTTGCTGTTGACCTTTGCAAGACGCAAACCGTAACAACAACAGCAGCAGCAGCAACAGCCAATTTGATCGGCCTTTCTCGCCTCTTGTTTTGCAGAGCCAATCGCGTGATGAGGCCTGACCTTGCGTCCGCCTTTGATTGGAGAGAGAATGTTGACTGGGTTTCCCTCCGATATTAATTTAGAATATTTCTCTTGTTTTATAGATTAAAATTTTTCGTTTTCTGTAAAAGTAACGCTTATCGTGCCGGCTTTGTCTGCATGTCCGTCCGTCCTCAGATCTTGAAAACTGCTGGGGCTAGAGGGCTGCAAATTGGTACGTTGATCGTCCGCCCTCCAGTCATCAAACATACCAAATTGCAGCCCTCTAGCCTCAGTAGTTTTGATTTTATTTAAGGTTGAAGTTAGTCATAATCGTACTTCTGGCAGCACTATAGTATGTTCCAAAACATAGGCCACCACCTGACAGAAAATTCGATTGGCATTTTTAAATTATTATTATTATTATTTAGTGGTTCAGTCCCTTGTGTCTCTAATCGCAAAATTCATCCTGTTTCTGGCCTCTACGATAGTGCCATCAGCGTACCTCACGCAGTGCACTGTAGGCATTTCTCAAGTTACTCTGCAGCATCCCTTCGGCCCATAAGCTCCGACCCCTTTAATTCCTATTACTGTACCTCCGTTCATATTCTCTTTCTTCCATCTTCCTTTCCACCCTCTCCTAACCATTGTGTCAGCATTATTTTCATCGCTAAATGACCTCATAGGTCCCAGCGCTTGGCATTTGGCCACAGATGTGTATTTCAATTCCAGTGATGTATTTGTGACCAAAACTGAATTATATATGTATCTGGTGGTTAGTCGGCTGAGGTGGATCAAAAGAAGCAAATGCAAAAGCCCTGTAGGTCGGGTAGTGCCGTCAGTGCACCGCGTGAGGTGTATTGTAGGCATTAGTTAAGGTTCATTGCAGCGGTCCTTAACTGCAACTCCTGTTCTTCCTTTTTACTGTATCTCCGTTCATATTCTCCTTCTTCCGTCTTAATCTTTTTTTTGTTAATTTCCATTTCAGCGCCGAACGACCTCAATGCAGGGTTGGTAATTTTTTTAAATAAAAGAAAATCAGTTTTTTATTTGATTTATTTTTGTATTTTTTTTTTATTTGTTAGATGTTTGTTCAATCCTTGTTTCCCTCAAAATTTATTTTATGAAAGAATTGCTATTGATTTATCTTTTAGGTTTCCAGTTCTGGCCTAAAGTATGTACTCGTGATTTTTTTATATCAAATAAATAGATGCAGCACAGCTATGCTTAAATTTTTATTAACCTCCAAACCGTATTTTTCAATTTGCTTTCAAATTAAAAGAAAAATTATGAAAAAATCAATTATTGAATCTCTTGATTAAATCAATTTGATTTCATTATTGCCAACCCTGCCTCATCGTTCCCAGCGCTTGGCCGTTGGCTTAAGTTTTCTATACTTCACTCAAACAAGAGGGTATCAGGCTGGTTCTCAGACTACCTATAGGCCTGTGTGTGTGAAGGAAATACGGATATGCCATTTTAGGAGCGTAGCAACAGTTTACTGTATGATTTGAGATGGTTCGGGCGTGGTTTCCAGGCATGTGCGCGAATGGTATTAGTATACCTGTTTCTGAAGCCACTATATATATAGAGTACCTTTTAACGCTCCTGCCTTTATGGCTGCTGCGATGACTGTTATTTTATTCTGGTCATGAGCGCCTGTGTTCCCGCATTTGTGTGGTTATGCGGCCGTATTTTCCTTCAGTCCTAAGTGTTTTCATTGTTGTTATTCGTCGAGCCACACACACGCTTTCTGCATTTCATCATGAACATGGTTTATTACCGCTACCGCAAGTAAGAATATACTGGTTTTTATTCGGTCATATGGTCAGATTGTTCTATTTTCATAGTTTTCTTATCTTTTTTTTTTTTCATGTAGCTAAGGTCTTGGAAATGTTATCGTAAGGGATGGTGATTTAACCATTTGAAAATAAGAAAGTTTGGCATGGCCTTTCAAAATCTTTAGGATTCAAGAAAGTAAGGCATATCCTTTCAAAATCCTTAGGATTCAAGAAAGTAAGGCATATCCTTTCAAAATCCTTAGGATTCCAGTGCTTGGGTTGAAGCATAAATTCCATATTCCATTCCATTATAGCCCTTGAGGACCTTCCACTCAATACGGCGGAGAGGTTGTGGCAGATGTATTATTTAACCTGTTAGGCCCGACCTACACCTTCAGCTACACCTACACCGTCTTCGTATTACTTTCCACCCTCTCCTAACAATTGTTTCATAGCGCAACAGCTCATGAGGTTTGCCTCCTGTTACACCTGTCAGACCTCCTCTATTCTCATTTTCCTTTTCAGCAGTGAATGACCTCAGAGGTCCCAACGCTTCGCCTGTGTCCTCAAGTCTATACAGGATACCATGATAACTGATGAACAGCTCTCCTAGGGCTGGCCCAAAGGATTAACAATTTTTACGTGGCTAAGATCCAACTGCATGGTTGCCTTGCAACGGGACCTACAGCTTATTGTGGGATCCGAACCACATCGAGAAATGAATTTCTATCACTAGATATAAATTCCTCTGATTCCTCGTTGGCAGAGCGGGGAATCGAACCCGGACCCTGAGATCAGTAGTCGAGCACGTAACCGACTCGTCCAGCGAGGAACTAGACCGGATAACTTAAGTGTTCGTCTGTAAAAAGCGTTCGATCCTACTCTGGCCACCGTGAAGTTGGACTCGCACCATGACCAGGGGTGTTCGATGGAGTCAGTCACTGGGTCGCCTCGCCCACAGCAGAGTCTAGAAAGGTCGCCCTCGAGCGAACGCCGCCATTCCTTCCGCCGAACGAGTCCGCTACGGACTCCTGCCCCATGTGGGGTCATGCAGGAAGCCGGAGGGAGTCATGTTGGCGCCGTTTAATTAAGTCAGCTGCGTGATTGACATGTGCTAGTATTATTTCAGAGGCAACAATGCTCTCTCTCTCCGGCCGCCCCACAATAGGGCGGGCTTCCTGCTTTAACAACCCCGCCAGGGGCGTTTGTGATTGCCCTCTCTGAGCTGGCTATGAACAGGGGCGGTCAGGGTGGGTGGAGGAGTGGGTTCCCCTCCCCCCCCCTCCCCCGCCATCTGGGATGATGCTGGGAGCTTGCTGCAGGTTGTTGCATTGTTTGCAGGGATTCTGTCCCGAGCAAATAGCTCGGCTCTCTAGAGATCAGTCTGCTGTTGGGGGACGTCGCTTTTGCCGTTGGAGTAGGTCTGCCAATTCCGGAACTGAGAAAATAAAAACTAAAGATCATTTCTTTATATTTTGTAGTATTAAGGTTTCAACCTCTTCTGTACAGTTTCGTTTTCTGCAAAAGGAAACTATTGGGATAGATATTTATGCGTCCGTCCGTACTTTTTCTGTCCGCCCACAGATCTTACTTCGAACTGCTGAAGCTAGAGGGCTGCTTGGTATGTTGATCATCCACCCTCCAGTCATCAAACACACCAACTTGCAACCCTCTAGCCTCAGTAGGTTTCATTTTATTGAAGGTCAAAGTTAGCCTTGTTCGCGCTTCTAGCAGCGATAGAGGACAAGCCACCACCGGACCGGCGTTGAAGCTTCATGGGCCGGGGCTCATACAGCATTTATTATACCTAGACCACCGAAAGATAGATCCATTTCAGGTGGCCTTGAGTATAAGCTGTGAAGAAAGCGCATTTTTTTCAACTTGTTATATTATTGGATAGAATTCAGGCTTTTCAAAAGCCAGTGATTAAATTCCTTCTAGAAAACTTGCCGAGCTCCAGACCCTTCAGAAAGTGATGCACGTGTTTGTGTGCTCAGCAGCACGTCGTTTCCTGAACGTATTCTGCATCATTAAATTTCGTGATATTAATATATACAGGCGATTTGTTTAAATTTTAAAGTTAAAGCTGTCCCAACACCATAGCACACTTTTGGCTGGCTGTCCTTGTTCCCATGAATTATATATATATATATATATATATATATATATAATATATATATATATATATATATATATATATAAAGAGAGAGAGAGAGGTTATCGAAGAAGAGCATGTAAATAGGTAATTGACCGTTGTAACATCCATCCATCCATTCAGAACAGCCACAGTGTACGATGCGGTAGGAGCCTTCGTCAATGGATTCCTCTTCCCCCCTACGCAACCCCCCCACCCCCCACCCCCAAATCCCCTTTAGCTGAAGTAGGAGTCTAGCAAAGGGGAGGTCAGGTAACAGGTATATAGTACGAACAAGGGGAGCATGCAGGGCGCTTTTTGAGATCCGATAGCCGTGGCTGTTGTTGTGTCGTCGCTTCCTTGCCTTTGGTGATTAGCTCTCGTCGTGTTGTTGATTCAGTTCTCTCTCGTGCTCTCTACTCTCTCTCTCTGTCTCATCCTACATCCTCTCTTCTCTCTCTCTCTCTCTCTCTTATAAATAATTATATATATCTATTACTATATATATATATAGTAATATATATATATATTATTTAGTTTATATAAAATATATATTTTATATCAGCCTTTCAAAAAAACCTTGTCTTTTAAAAAGAAGAATCAACCATTCTTCTCTCCTCTCTCGTCTCTCATCTCTCTCTCATCTCTCGTCTCTCTCTCCTCTCTATCTATATATATATATATATATATATAAAATGTAGGCTATATGTATAAGCATTTCAAAAACTTGTCTTAAAGAAGATTCAACCATTCTCTCTCCTCTCTCTCTCTCTCTCTCGTCTCTCTCTCTCTCTCTCTTTCTCTCTCTCCTCTCTCTCTCTTGTATTATATGGCCCCGGTCTAACCCCCCAGATCTTAAAAACAGTCGAGAAATTACGGGTTTGCAGGAACTGGGGTGGGTGGGTTGGGGGGAGATGAGGAGAAATTTCCCCTTCATTTCTTCTCGTTTTCGCCAACACGAAAAGGTTCTGTGTTGGAGGCGGATTTTTTATTTTATTTTCTTTTTTTTACGTCGTGGCAGGATCAGGGAAATCGCTTATTGCTGAAGGAATAAGGAAGTATTAAGAGGGGGGTGAGAGAGAGGGGGGGGGGTTGGGTAGGCAGGCAGATGCTGGTGAAATGATGATGGGGGGGGGGGGGGGGGGTGTATTGGTGGGTTGAGCGTGATCGGAGATTTTTTTTTTCTTTCATTTTTGTTTACGAGTTGGTTTGTGGTTGGATGATCTGTCGTTTGTTGCTTGTTCTGTATATTGCGAGGTTGTTCTGGTTATTACAAGGTTTGATTTTCTATATCGTAGGTTTTGCATATTGCAAGGTTTGATGTGTTGTATATTGCAAAGTTTGTTCTGTATATCGCAAGGTTTGATTTGTGCATTGTATATTGCAAAGTATGTTCTGTATATTGCAAGGTTTCATTTGTAAATTGCAAGGTTTGTTCTGTATATCGCAAGGTTTGATTTGTATGTTTCAAGGTTTGATTTGTGCATTGTATATTGCAAGGTTTGATTTGTATATTAGAAGGTGTGATTTTCTATATTGTAGGTTTTGTATATTGCAAGGATTGATTCGTAAATTGTATATTGGAAGGTTTGTTCTGTATATCGCAAGGTTTGAATTTTATGTTGCAAGGTATGATTTGTGTATTGTATATTGCAAGGATTTAAGCTTCCCTACCAGATCCTTTCAGAAGAGTCTCGCGGGCAGGCGAAGGCAGGAGAATCCTCTTTGCCTGAATATCTTTCGGCTCTTTGAAGAATCTCCTCTGTGGTGATGTCACGTAGCGTACCTGTATCAACAACAAGTGCTCGTCCCATCCGATTCCTGAATCGTTTCAGACGTCAGTATGTCAGTGAAGCCGAAGCCGGAACTTAACAGGAAAGGAAGTTGGATATGTTTTATCTTGATAAGCCTCGATTTACGTTCTATAATAATTGTCGTTTCCTTTGCTCAGCAGACGAATAATCAGGGACTTTTTTTAAAAGTTTTTATTTTTCCCACAAGGTGTATCCTGCTTTGGTAGGGGAGTTGGAGCTCCTCGTTGGACGAGTGGTTTACCGAATCGGTAGTCGCGAGGTCGACTCCCTCCTGCTCTGCCGACGTGGAATCAGAGGAATTTATTTCGGGTGATTAGAAATTCATTTCTAGATGTAATGTGGTTCGGATCCCACAGTAAGCTGTAGGGCACGTTGCTAGGTAACCAATTGGTTCCTATCCACGTGAAAATATCTAATCCTTCGGGCCAGCCCTAGAAGAGCTGTTCATCAGCTCAGTGGTCTGGTTAAACTAAGATATACTTAACTTGTTCGTTATTGACTTGAAATTCAAGCTTGCAAAGAGTGTTGGTTTTAACCTCCCGCCACAGACCCTACACTGCAGCAGCAACTGATCATGGTACAGAGCCAGTGATATTTCGTCGTCCTTGGGGAGACGCAAACTCGCGACATCTGAGTGCCATGCCACGACACTAAGCACGTTCCATCTCCGCTTCTTTAAAATGCCTCTCGGTATTGGGTTTGAAATTGCGTCTGGCATTTATATGGAAGCATCAGCTCTCTCTCTCTCTCTCTCTCTCTCTCTCTCTCTCTCTCTCTCTCTCTCTCTCTCTCTCAATTTAAGGATTTATATCCGAAAATCTCTCTCTCTGAGTTTAAGGATTTATATCCGAAAATCTCGCTCTTTCTCTCTCTCTCTCTCTGAGTTTAAGTATTTGTATCAAAAGCTTTCTTTCTCACAATTTAAGGATTTATATTGGAGAAAATTCTCCCTTTCTCAGAATTTAAGAATTTATATAGGAAAATTCTCTCTCTCTCTCTCTCTCTCTCTCTCTCTCTCTCTCTCTCTGAGGCTCCACTTAGCCCAAAACTGGTCCCTGGTTGGGACCTGATCTAAATATGCCGCCGTTCTTTGTGGCCAGGACAAAAAAAAAAAAAAGCTAAAGTTCGCTATCCAAATAATAATGGCTTTGATGATGACGTTAGTCCTTTGTGACCTTAGAATTAGGAGTCGAGGATATCATGGATAAATGTTTTGGAAGGAAAAAGAGAGAGAGCGAGAGAGAGAGAGGACGGGCATTTATTTTTATAGGGCATTTTTGGGGCGGCCTGAATAAGGATCCTTGTGTATGGCCGTGACCAGGATTGTATTCAAGGGGTGTATTGTGTAATGTTCAGTGAATATGGAAGGATATGGAATGCTTTTCATTTTTCTTAGGTTTATGTAACGTAGGCCTAGCACGTCCTGGTCGTTTTTCATGTATACGTATATATATATATATATATATATATATATATATATATATATATATATGTGTGTGTGTGTGTGTGTATATATATATATATATATATATTATATATAATTTTCTTTTAAGTGGATTCTCACTTAAACTGGAAGGTATCCAGCAGAGATAATTATTCAGTAAAATGAGATCCTTTTCATAATTGTATTACTGCACAGAACAATTGTAAAAGTGATAGAATGTATGATAAAAATATATATAGGTATGGGGATACAATCCACAATGAAGTAAAATCCTCCTGTAGTTTAAAATATATATTCTTTACAGGATTAAAGCTTTCGACCATCAACTGTGGTCGAAAGCTTTAATCCTGTAAAGAATATATATTTTAAACTACAAGAGGATTTTACTTCATTGTGGATTGTATCCCCATTTACTTAGAGGTACGACATAGTACCTGGCTTCTGCATTTATAGGTATATATGTAGATAATTATATAAGGCTGGTGTGAATGACGACCCTCGGTACTGTAACGCCATCTTTATCAGTTTATCTTTGGAGTCCATATTAGCCTATCGGTTTTTTTCCTACTCTCACCAGTCAGTGAGTTAGACTGATAGTCGATTCTCACCATTTTCATCCCAGATACCACGCCGGTTCTCTTTGCCAGACTCGGAACCACAGTCAGTCGGTTCTCCAATAGTCCTACCGGTTCGAGTAATTAGTCTGGTCGGTTCTTGCTGGAGCGAGTTCTAATACCTGTTTCGTACTGTCTGTCGGGGCAAAGTCTCCAGAAAGACTACCTAGTACCAGTACCAATAGAGCATTCGCGCCTCTCCATGGATAACGGCGGGGTTTAAGAGAGAGATTTGTGGGCAGGCAGAGAGAGAGAGAGAGAGAGAGAGAGAGAGATACAGTAGACTGATCAATAGGATTGTACCACTTGCTCTCTCTCTCTCCCTCCACGTAGCAAGCCGTTTCACTCTGCGAAACTTTGCTCTCTCTCTCTCTCTCTCTCTCTCTCTCTCTCTCTCTCTCTCTCTCTCTCTGTAATCAGTATCGCCACGCACAACCATCTCTTCTTCTTTCTCATAGGCCTTCCATTTTCCACACCGACCCCCGCTCATAAAGGCCTTCTTCCGAGGGCAGATGCTTCCTCGTGACGTCACGTGGGGAAAAGCCTCCATAGTTACGTCACGCTCAGGAGCCGGAAACGACGGTGGTAGGTATCATCAACGGTCGAATGGGAAAATGATGCCCTTTGACGAAAACGTGAGGAAGAGAGGTGGAATAAGAGGAAGGAGAGAGAGAGAGAGAGAGAGAGTCGATGGATTGAGTCTAGAAAGCCGTAGACTGTACAGTGGTGCCTCGTTGAACCTTTTGTCGCATAGGCCTACCGCCAGTTCGCCTTCAGGAAGAGGTATACAACGTTCCTCCTTCAGCGTCTAGACAAACATAGACAGCTGAAGCGTTGGTTTTTCTACTGCCGGGGCAGATCAGCGAAGCCCTCTTCGGCGGCATTTAGCCGGCAGCTGCTGGAAACTGGTTC
Source organism: Macrobrachium nipponense (assembly GCF_015104395.2). NCBI lineage: Eukaryota > Metazoa > Arthropoda > Malacostraca > Decapoda > Palaemonidae > Macrobrachium > Macrobrachium nipponense. The sequence goes on from NC_061091.1 coordinate 67,195,448, forward strand.
CAGGAGTCAGCACGCGGTCGACGCCGTCAGGAGTTTAGTGATCTTCCACCCTCGCGAACATTTTGTTCCCAACGACCATTTTGGAGTAACCGGATCTGATAGAGAGAGAGAGAGAGAGAGAGAGAGAGAGAGACCAGGGATATCCGAGAAAAGCTTGTGGGCCCAACAATTGGTCAGCCGAACCGCTAGTACTACTACCGGCGTCATTCGATCACCGACACCCGATAAGGCTGTTCGACAGCCTCCCTTTGTTGAGGGGCGGGGGGGGGGGGGGTGAGTGGAGTTGTTTGTGGGGCAGGGGTTGGGGATGGTAGTTAGGGGGGGTTTGTTTGCTGGCCGATACATCACTCTCAACGCCCGTACTTCAGTGGCACCCACAGAATAATCAGAACAGTGGTGGGTGTGGAAGTTGTGTATGAAGTTATGTAAATAAAGGTAAAGTTTTCTCGTTTATTATTATTAATTATTATTATTATTTCTCAATTACTGTGAAAAAAACTAAGTATTTGCAGTGCAAATTTCATTCCGTATTCCCCTATGAAACTGACCAGCCCTGATTATTAATATATATATATAGTATATATTTATATATATATCACTATACCCTATATATATATATATAGATATATATATATATATATATATATATTATATATATATATTCGTTCTTCTCCCTTTTATTTTGATTAAGTGGCTCCCTTTCATCAACTTTCGCCAAATGGACGGCACTTGAATTTTGGATGGACGGCGGAAGGAAGGAAGGAAGGTGGGAGATTGCTAATTCTGTTTCACCACCGCTTTGGGGAGGTAGTCTAAATCTCTCTCTCTCTCTCTCTCTCTCTCTCTCTCTCTCTCTCTCTCTCTCTCTCTCTGGATTTGCTAGCTGTTTCACCACCATTTGCTTTTTGGGAGGTAGGTTATTTTTCTATCTCTCTCTCTCTCTCTCCTCTCTCTACTCTCTCTCTCTCATCTCTCTCTCTCTCTCTCTCTCTCTCTCAGGAAGGGAGAGTTTCTGTTTCACCACCACTTGTATTTTTGGAAGGTAGGCTCTCTCTCTCTCTCTCTCTCTCTCTCTCTCTCTCTCTCCTTTGCGTTTGATGGCCAGTCACAAACAGAAGCTCCTATTATGAAAAAGAGAGGACCTATCTGATTTAAGGAAGAGATTAGGCCTATGTTCGATCTAATAGGGTAGAGGTAGTCCGTTTAACCACCACGAGTTTCGTATAGCTGGTGGGATCGAGGCTCGGTTAAAAAAAAAAAAAAAGTGCTTGGGCGTGACATGTAATTTTGTAACCTCTCACCCCTTCCTTCTGGAATGGTTCAGAGAGAGAGAGAGAGAGGAGAGAGAGAGCGAGCCACGTGCCTCTATTTTTTCCACTTCCCCTACAATTACAACCCACAACATTTATGTGCAGACCAGGTACATAATTCGTTGTTAGATTTAGTTATCATCTTCATTTTATCGTTTTGCATTCAGTGTACAGAAGAAAAAAAATTACGATATATTGAAGTGTTTACATGAGTGTTTTATTTATTTATTTTTTTACTGCTTATTAATCGTAATCGGATGTTTAAGATAACCTACATTTTGATGATAGGCTGATATTGTTGTAAACGCTGTTGATTAAATTTATTTAGGCCCTACATCTTTCGATATTTATATATATATATATATATATATATATATATATATATATATATGAATTTACGTATATATATATATCTAAACTCGTTTGGAATTTTTATGGCCCAATTTTATATATTATGATGATTCCACATCTTTTCAGTGTGTTCTTTTCATTTTATATCAAAACATGCTGTGTTTACATATTTTGATATATATATATATATATATATATATATATATTATATATTATTATTCAGAAGATGAACCCTATTCATATGGAACAAGCCTGCAAGGGGCCATCGACTTGATATCCGAGCTTGCTAGGAATATGATGGCGTTCATTAAAAAGAAGTAACAGAGGGTTCAAGGAAAACGCAGAAAGATAAATCACTGATTTCATGAGTGACCGATGAAAAGTGGTAATTTACCCCTTAAAAAAACAAACACTTGGCGTGTAATTTATGTGGTTTTCATAACAAATTTCCCGTTTCACGCGCAATACGACATTGACGCCAGCGGCCAGACTCAGTCCAGGACGCAAATATAGTCTCATAGAAACTCGATATATCTCTCTCTTTCTCTCTTCACTTCACTCGGAATTGTCCTTGGATCTCGCGTGGTGATGCCATCTTGATGGGCGATGTTTTTTTTTATTTATATTTTTTTTATCCGAGTGAGATAGTGGAGAGGCTGTGATCTTTATGATTGGACTATAATTAACTTCCCGTTTGCGTGTTTATATTACTGTTTTACTGTGGTTATGTTGTCTGGGGGGGGGGGGGGGGGTTGGGGGGGGGGGGGATTGTCAGTTTTCGCTCTGTTTTATTTCCACGTGTCAATAATGGTAATAATAGTGATAATAATAATAATAATTTATACTGCGATCCTGTAACATTTGAAATACTTAGTAAAGATATTCATTTAAATTTGTATTAATATTATTTTAGCGTTTGTTAGATGGATCCTTGTCCTGCATATTGAAAACTGGTGCTAATGCATCCTGTAAATTGGGTTGATATTGGAATGAGACGAGAGATTGTAATTCCGTCCTGAATATCGTACTATAGAATGACCAACATTCAGGACCCCATTGTGCCTTATTCCTTTTTTTTATTTAAATGCCGCCTCTGGAAGGGTTGAAGGTTTTATTGGTCTTTATATGGTCAGTCGTATCCCATCGGTAATGGCATATCATAACCAGTAATGACCGTCCGTTTGGCTTACCAGCTCTCTCTCTCTCTCTCTCTCTCTCTCTCTCTCTCTCTCTCTCTCTCTCTCTCTCTCTCTCTCTCTCAATGTAGCTTGAATGAGGGGGATTAATTAAACTATTGGGAAGCGGAAAGTGTTTTTGGGGAAGAAAGTTGCCAGAAGCAGAGGAGTGTTGGGGAAGAAAGGAAGGAGGGGAGTTCCGAGTTCCCTGAGCTTTGGGCACACCATGAGCAGTAGTACTAAGCGTCCCTCCCCCCCATGTATAATCATGTCAGCGTTCGAATTAGCTACGCGAAAGGGGAAGCGTGTAGACCCGATTAATTGAACGCACACCATGATCAGTTACGCTGGATGGAATACCAGCCGCAGGAGTATAAAGATCTATAAGTAATCAGCCTTTGTTTGATTCCAGACACCCCCCCCCCTCCAGTCCCCTTCATCCAAGAAATGAATGGAATGGAAACGAGACTTTTCATCACGGTAACTGACGGTTTCTCTCTCTCTCTCTCTCTCTTATTTTTCAGGGGTCCATCGAGTGAGAGAGAGAGAGGTTCTTGAAGGAAAGACCTAATAAAGTACAGACGACAAAGAGAGAGAAATTGTTGAAGGAGAGACCCAATTAAGTATATGTGTGAGACGGCAGATGAGAGAGAGAGAGAGATTGCTGGAGAAGAGACCCAATAAAGTATACATACGACGGAGAGAGAGAAAGAGAGATTCTTGAAGCAAAGACCCAATAAAATTCAGATGGCAAAGTGAGAGAGAGAGAGAGAGAGAGAGAGAGAGAGAGAGAGAGAGAGAGAGAGAGAGAGATAGTGCCTGCCAGACTCACCAGGGACAGGGCCGGATACCTGTGTCGCCGAGTGAGATAACTTAATGGACATTTCCGGGCTTTGCCCTAATGGTAGCAGCTCGCAGGGGTATAAGGGCGTGGGTGGGGTATAGGATACCGGTCTCCCTGGGAACCCACGGGGTGGGGGGGGGAGGGGTACTGATGGAGGACGGGGGACGATAAACATGAGAAAATTACCTGGAGCGAGACTTACCTTACAGACCTTACATTTCGTTCGGGGTTGCCCCAGTCCCCTCAGTGTTGGGAGGGGGGGGGGGGGGGGGGGGGGGGGGGGGGGGCGCCCCCCCTCTAAAAAAAAAAAAAACTGTCTTTTTTACCCAGAGAGAGTTGCTAGTACATCTTCCGGTATATTTTGCATCTTCCAATCTTGGATGGTCTGGGATGCAGTTTAGATATTTGTCGAGCTTATTAAACTTACATCTTACGCTCACTCCTGATATATTCTCAGATGAGCTGGCAACGCATTGAATAGACGCTGCATTATCGATGCTGGTGCGTAGTGGATTAATGTTCTGTGTGCTTTCCTTATTTTTCCTGGTATAGTTTTGGGCACTATTAATCTACCTCTGCTTGCTCTTTCTGATATTTTTAGTTCCATGATATTTTCTGTTCATTCCCCTTCTATCTGTTTCCATGCCTGAATTATCATGTACGTTCTCTTCTCCTTTCTAGACTATATAATTTTAACGGATTGTAGTCTTTCCCCAGTGTCTAGGTCCTTAACTTCTTCTATTCTAGCTGTAAAGGACCTTTGTACACTCTCTATTTGTGCAATATCCTTTTGATAGTGTGGGTACCATATCATATTGCAATATTCAAGTGGCTACGAACATATGTTTATAAAGCATAATCATGTGTTCAGCTTTTCTTGTTTTGAAGTGCCGTAACAACATTCCCATTTTTGCTTTACATTTGCCAACAGAATGGCTATTTGATCATTGCATAACATGTTCCTATTCATCATCACACCAAGGTCTTTAACTGCTTCCTTATTTGTGATTGTCTCATTATTAGGTCCCCTATATGCATATAGCTTTCCTTCTCTGTCTCCATAATTTATTGATTCAAATTTATCAGAGTTAAATACCATCCTATTTACCTCTGCCCAATCATATACTTTGTTAAGGTCTCTTTGTAGAGCGTTCCTATCTTCATCACAATTAATTTCTACTTATTCTTGTGTCATCAGCGAAACTACTCACTACGAATCCTTAACATTACTGTCTATGTCTTCAATCATAATAACAAAACAGTATTGCAGCTAGCACCGTACCTTGTGGCACACCAGATATTACCTTGGTTTCATCCGATTTCTCATCGTTTGCAATAACTATCTGTTTTCTGTTGTGTAAAAATTCTTTTAAACCATCTTCCTACTTTATCTACGATATATTGTGTTTTCTAATTTTCTTTGCTAATATATTATGGTCTACTTTGTCAAAAGCTTTTGCAAAGTCTAGATAAACCACATCTGTTTCATTTCCGCTTTTCATATTTTTGAATATGTTCTCACGGTGGACTAACAGTTGGGTTTGTGTACTTTTTTCCGGGTACGCAAACCGTGTTGTCCTATATTAAATTATTTTTTATTAAATGTTTCATAATATTTTTCTTTGTTCATTACCCTTTCATACACTTTCATAATATGTGATGTTAGACTCACAGGCCTATAATTACTTGCCTCTAGTCTTGATCCACTTTTGAAAGAAGGGGTGATATATGGCTAATTTGTGCTCATCATAAATCTTGCCTGTATCTACACTTGTCTTAATAATATTGCAAGTGGCTTTGCGATCGAATGAACTACTTTCTTTAACAAAATAGCAGGGACTCCATCCGGCCCTGCAGCAGCTCCATTTTTAATTTCATTAATTGCCTGCACAATATCAGCTTCATTAATTTCTATGTCAGCTAAATATTCACTATTTTCGTCCCTTACTTCTATATCATTATCTTCATTATCTATTCTAGGGGTGAATTCTCTCTTATATCGTTCTGCCAGTATGTTTGCAAATTTCCTTTTTTTTCAGTTCGTTAATCTCTTCAATTCTCAGAGGGCCTATTTCTATTCTTCTTTTTATTCATCTTCTTCGCATATGAGTATAATAGTTTGGGGTTTTGGCTTGATATTTAATAGGGTTTTTTTTTTTTTTCTTCCAAGTCCCGTTTTTCATTTTCTTTTGATTGCATAATCTTTTGTTCTGCATTTCTATCTTACTTTTAGTTCTATAACTTTCCATGCATTTTTTTTTCTTTTGCAAGACCTTTTTCCACTTTCTGATTTTCTGGAACAAGAGCCTTCTGTCTCTTGGTATGCATGAATGATGTTTACTTTTCTTCTTCGGTATATATTTATCCACTATTTTCTCCAATATTTTTATATAATATCTCCGTATTTACCCTTATGTCATCACTTACGAAAATATTATCCCAATCTTTGTTTAATTCTTCATTAATTTCTGACCATTTTATATTTTTTACTGTAGAAGTTGTATTTTCCATATCCTTCCCACTTTTTCATTTCTTGCTTATCTCTATTTTCACTTGCTTTGGAATGAACTGTTAATTCTATGACATTATGATCTTAAATACTCGCATTATAAACTATTATTTCTTTAACATAATTCATCTCGTTCACAAATACTAGGTCTAAAAGTATTTTCCTTTCTTGTTGGCAGGTGATTTATTTGTTGAATGTTGTATTCTAGTAGCATATCTAATAGCTTTTCAAATTGCCTCTTATCTTCTGCACTACTTATTACTCTCTTTTTTTATATGTATAAGTACAACCAGAGTCTCCTATTCGTTCTTCCATTCTACGAAAGGAAAGTTGAAGTCACCAGATAGGAGAATAGTCCAGTCCTGTGATTTCTACATATATCATCCAATTTTTCAATTATTAAGTCAAACTCTTTAGTATTGAGAGTCTATATATTACTATGTTCATCAATTTTTCAGATTCAAATTCTACCGCTATTAGTTCACATTCTGAGTACTATATTTCTCATATATTTTTCCTTGTTTTTTGTCTTTCCATATATTGCGGTTCCCCCTTGATTCCTATTTTTTTTCTATCTGATCTATAATTTTGGAACCCTTTTATTTGAATCATCATTTCCCAGTCCCCTCTTGGGAATACCAGTTTTCACTATATTCAATTATCTATTTTCTTTTTCATTTTGGGGTAGTTCTTCTAATTACTCTATTTTTCCTTTTGATTACTTCGAACTAAACCCTGCGCATTCATCACTATGATGGTTTGCGTGTTTTGCTCCTCATTTAATATTGGTAGTAATAAGGATTTTCCCATGTCTCTTTCCTGTTTCTGGTATGTTGTTCTTTTTTTTCATTTCCAGAAATTCTGACATTAAAAAAATCCAACTTTTTCCATAATATTTGATCTTCCTTCATCATAATTATGCATTTTGTGTCTGAATCTGCCAATTTTCTCCGTTTCTCTGCAATATCCTCTTGCATAATAAAATTTTTTTTTACAGTTTTTATTATCTCTGAGTAGAATTTCGGAGCTGATGCTTTGAAATTTTTTGCTGACAGAAACCTCTGCTATATCTCATTGGTGGTTTGCTTTCTCTTTTACCTGATATTCTTGATTCTCTCTTTTATTTGTTTCTTTCTTATTTTGGATTTTATTACTTGGTTGTTGGTTTATTTATTTTTTGATTATGATTCATGGCTACAGGGGTGCATATATTTGCTTTTTTTGTCGAACTTACATCCTTGTTCCCTTCTTTTAGGTTTTTTTTACATATTTTTGGATGCAGATCTCTGCAATCATCCCCATAGCCATCTAAGTATGCACATTTACCCATATATTTCATAGTTTTGACATACCTTAGGATGTTTGTAGTAACATCTTTCTCCAAATCTGCAAATTCCCTCTTTTCAAAAGGTTGCAGATTTTGTCTTTCTTGTCTATTTTTTCCTCTTTCCCGTCATTGTGTAGATTTCTGGGTAGAGCCTCTTCGGGATTTGCTTTTCTGTTGTCATATCGTAATTTATTTCTTCGTAGGTATGCTGCTTTATTGCCTCATATGTAATATCAATGAGTATCTGCATCCATACTTTTATCTTGTTCTTTGTTTTCCTTATTTTTTTCTGTCATTTCATTTTTTGTTTACTTCTGCTTCCGTTTTCCTCTTCTTCTTTTTCTTCTTCTTCTTCCTCTTCCTCTTCTTCTTCATCTCAACTATTTGTACATTCAATCTTGATTTAATAACATTGTCTATCCATGATAGACATGTGAACAAAAAATTCTTGTATCTTTCTCAAATAAACTTGCATTACCCTCAGCACACTGTGGATGGGTCGGCATGTTGCATGCAGCACATTTTCTGATTAGGTTTTGTGGATTGACTATGCTATACCAAACCTTACACAGTTTGCATGCTTTTGGCATTCTTTTTCCTAATGCATCAATTAGGATATTCACAAGATTCACCTATTCTTTTCTTTGTCGGAATATGTTGGTTTATGTATATTTTCTTTTTATGGAGTCTCTTGACCACTTGGATTTTATTTGGAACTTCTTCAATTCTTTTCAAGATGTTTTCATTAGATTTGTTCCAGTTTGAAGGATTATATCCTTCTAATATATCTATGAAATGCTTTTTGTATCTTTTTGGTTGGTTAGGACTGTTTGCTGATTCATAGATGAGTAATGCAGTTCCCTTCCTGCTACCTCATCGTATTGCGAATCTGCCAAGCAAGCTAAATTACGGCCACCTTTTCCCGCAGTTGGAACTTACTGCCATCTTGTTCTGATTTCGTATTACACTTGTTAAACTAACTTAGAAGACGCTTTTTATCCTACTATTTCACACTAATCTTATCACCGATAGTTCACGAACACTTCTAGATATTTCTCAAATTCTAGTCGTATGTTAAAAGCTTGTGGATATCTTTTGGGATTAATCTGACTTCAACGCGGGTACGTCTCACCAAGCAAGATGGCTACTACGAGAGGAGAGAGAGAGAGAGAGAGAGAGAGAGTAGAGAGAGAAGAGTCTTCAGAGGTGGAACAATGCTGCCTTCTTGATTGTGTCCTTAGCTTAGGTGCGGAAGGTGTTGAATATTTGCGGCCTTTTTGGGGGAGAAGACGAAAGTCCTGTTAGCTTTTTTAAGGTCAGTTTATTTCTCTCATCTCTCTCTCTCTCTCTCTCTCTCTCTCTCTCTCTCTCTCTTCTGGAGGTTTTTTCCCCTTTGGTTACCTTCCTCCTCTCGGTTTGGTGTTTGATATGAACGGGGAATTATGATTTACTTTTCTTGTTAATCATTATTACCAGATGTAGACAATAGTAATGCAATAATTATAATAATAATAATAGAAGCATGAGTCTTGACATGAAGAATCCAAAAGGTATGTGTTGGATACATACACACACACACACTATATATATATATATATATATATATATATATATGTATATATATTTTATGTGTTTCATACATAAGTGTATTTGTTCCTCCCACTATAAGTAATTATAATAATGATAATAATAATAGTTGCTATTAGCTTTGGTAGTAGCGGCATTGCTGGTGACAATGAATATTGAAGAGCATAGGGGTTCTCAACATTTTTTTTATTTTTGTGACGCCATGGTACATTTTTGCATCAATCGATCAATCACATTTTTTTTTCCTTCAGTACCCCTTTGGGCATTTTTATAGCTTCCTGTGTCCTCCTACAAATTGGGGATGACGCAGAAAAACTTAAATTTATAATGCGATTTAATTCTATTATGAAGTCCATTTTTGTGGACTGCATAAGAATGTGAATGGTGATAATGGAAATAAAGAGAAAAAAAAATCACGACACTTTACATCATGTATCGGGTAATATTGGCTGTTCTCTCAGATCCAATGTACCCCCCCCCCCCCCCTGGAGAGTACAGATGCACCACTGGGGGTACACGTACCGCAGGTTTGGAACCCCTGGAATAGAAGAATATCATAACCGTAGTCGTATTATAATCATCATTTACGTAGATAAATAGAAAACGAGAGGAAGACAAGTACTATGATAGCTTCACATCAACCGTGCATCTGAAGTCTAAGCCATTCCCTTACGACGCTCCTGATTGGCTGTTGATAAACAAATCACAGGACTGGAGACACTTTGGTCTCTCTCTCGAGAGAGTTCACATAGGCAGGATGTATGTTCTGCCTCTCCTGAGGGATACGTCTTTTAAGAATTATCCCTCAGGAGAGGTGGAACATACATCCTGCTTATGTGAATTCTTGAGAGAGACAGAGTTTCCAGCCCTGTGATTGGACTATCAACAGCCAATCAGGAGCGTCGTAAAGGACTGGCGTAGACACCAGATGCACGGTTGATGTGAATCTACTGTAGTCATTGATGAATTAGAATATGATGTTGACGAGAGAATTCGAAATCTTTCATGTCAGGTGCCACATTCTTTCGATTGAATCCTAGCTGCAACCCCCTTTCATTCCTTTTGCTGGAACTCCGTTCATATTCTCTCTCTCTCTCTTCCGTCTTAGTTTCCTCATAGATCCCAGACCTTGACATTTAGCCTAAATTCTGTGCTCTTTGTTCCGACTTAAGTTACACTCATACCACGAGCAGCAATCCTCGACGAAGCCATTAATAAATGCCCTGGGAACTCTGGCATGTTTAGAAAGATTAGAAGGCCGAAATGACCATCTGAGCAGAGAGAGAGAGAGAGAGAGAGAGAATCTTAATATTGAACTGGGGATGTAACAATCGGTCATAGAACAGAAAATAATCCACATTTTTCTAAAACTAAACTGCAGAGAGAGAGAGAGAGAATTCGTCATTTTTCAATAAAATTATACTTTTTCAAAAGACGACTTCTAGCTACAGAGAGAGAGAGAGAGAGAGAGAGAGAGAGAGAGAGAGAGAGATTGGAGGCCTACATAGGAAGTGTCATGACTACATAATTGGCTGTAGTGTGTAATAGCAACAAACAGACGTGTAACAACTCTCCTCCTCCTTCGTCGTCGGCGTCGTCGTGAACGGTCGCGATAATAATGGAAGGGGGTGTCGAATTAGGCCTATTTCAATCTTTCTCCTAATTGGGAATTAGTAAAGGGATTTCCACAGATGCGGGCTGGTGCCTCTTTCCTCCGTTTTCCCCGTTCGCTGGCTCGACTGTCAGGCAAAAAAAAAAAAAAAAATAAAAAAAAATAAATAAATAAAAATAAAATAAATAAATAAATAAAATAAGAAATAAAATTTCATAAATAAATAAATAAATAATCATACTTATTTTAGAATTATAGTCCAAGTACGTAACGTTCCTCTTCCTGTATGTTTGTGTATGTATGTACGTGTATATATATATATATATATATATATATATATATATATTTTGTGTGTGTGTGTGTGTGTGTGTTTGAGTTTGTTGATTGGTATATAGTCCCACCGTGTATTTGTGGAAGGGTGTCCGCTCCCCTACATGCGGGTGGGACTGGAGGGAGGGGTCCCCCTGATGCAAATTGGGCGCGATTGTTTTTCGAGGACGGCGCAGGCCACCGGTGGGTGGGGCGGCCTGGGGTAGGGAGGGGGGTGGCCGGGGAGTTTTAGGAAAGGATGCAGATTAAACATCAACCAGAGGGTAGAGGGTGTGAAGAGAGAAGACCACCAGACTCACGTGACCCTCCTCCTAAACATCCCCCCCCCCCCCACCACCTAGACTTTTATGTGACCCCATCCACTCTTTAGTTTAACAGCTAGCACTATACTATTCTCCTCGCCTTTCAGTGCATTTGTATCTATTTCATTAATTTATCTGTATTTGCCTGTATCTTCTCTTATATTCATCCTAATGCTCACCTTGTTCTTTGGAAGATTGAATTTCAAGTGGGGCCATTTTAGCATCTCTTATTATTTTTGTAAATGTACCCCCAACCCCCGTCCGCAGTTTTGCTGTCCGTCCTCAGATCTTCAGTAACTCATGCTCAAGGCTACGAGGGCTACCAAATTAGTACGTTGATCATCCAGCCTCCAATCATCACACATACCAAATTGCAGCCCTCTAGCCTCAGCATTTTTAAAATTTCATTTGAAGGTTAAAGTTAGCCAAGATCGTGCCAACCAACACAGGCCACCGATGGGCTGTGGTTGAGAGTTCCATGGGCCGTGGCTTTAGAGTTTCATACAGCGTTATACACTGCACAGAAAACTCGAAGAAACTTCGGCGTATTTTTTACTGAAAGGAAATGTTATGTCATGAAGGCAGTTCTGCATAACACGTCATATACTTTGTTTTTCAATCTACTCTTGGTGCAGTGTTGTTTGACGTTCGTGAACAAGACTTACGGCGGAATATTTGACAGTTGCAATTTGCCTCGAAAGCGCTGACGTCGCTTAATGAATATTCGCTTTGCAAAGGGGAGCTGTGAAATGACTCGCTAGTTATTTTGTGGCTGGAAATAACTGGAGCGCTTTTAACGTAAATGGAGTTATTTTTTTTAAATATTCAGAGCGGATTTGACTCTGATGGCGAATGGTGAATTATGCAAGGTGGCTCGGAGTGGGACGGGCTGTTGAGAGAGAGAGAGAGAGAGAGAGAGAGAGAGAGAGAGAGAGAGAGAGGTGGTGGTGGTGGTTTAGTTATATATTTCACAGGTAGCGCAGCGCTGATTGACTCATAGGCCCCAGCGTTTGGTCTTTGGAATTTGAATTTGAATATACAATTCCACTGATGAGTAAACTTGCCTCCCCATAAACAACAAATTCCGTTGGGGGTTAGCGCTGTCAGTTCACCTCATGCGACGCACTGTAGGCATTCCATAAGGTTCTTTGCAGCGTCCCTTCGCCCCCTAGCTGTGACACCTTTCATTCCTTTTGCTGTACCTCCATTCATATTCTCTTGCTTCCCACCCTTCCTAACAACAAGGTTTGCCTCCTGTTTCACCTTTCAAACCTTTCGACTATCAATTTCCGTTTCAGCGCTGAATGACCTCATGGGTCCCAGCGCTTGGCTCTGAGCTAAGATTCTATGTTTCGTTCCAGAAGCGACAAATGAGAGTCCACAGCTGGCAGGACAGGAACGCCTACGAAATCAACAGAAGTAAACATAGATGGATTAGAGTTGGCAGTTTGTATCGGCCGTTGAATTGGCCTCGTGTGGAGAAGTCCAACAAAGTAGAGAGAAGTTCGTTCACGATGGGACGTTCGCTTTGCCCTTCGTTCATCGCAACTTTGCGGAGCTTTGTCCTTTTGCAAAGTTCCTGGACGGGGACCCTAGAATGATTTCTGGAATCCTGGAAATGTGACGCTTATTTTGGAAATTGGTCGTCTCGTCGGTCGGCTGATTGATTTCCTCTCTCTCGTCATGGGGCCCGGAGCGCTAGTACCGTCACTGCACCTCATGCGGTGCACTGTAGGCATTACTTAGGGTTCTTTACAGCTTCCCTTCGGCCCCTAGCTGCAACCCTTTTCGTTTCTTTGACTGTACCTCCGTTCATATTCTCTCTCCTCCATCTTCCTTTCCTGAACCCTCTCCTAACTAATTTAACTGGGTCAATTTTCCTTTCAGAGCTGAATGACCTCATAGGTCCCAGGCGCTTGGATTTTGGCCTAAATCATATTGTTTTGATCTTTACTATTCCGACTTCACATCCAGCTATTTTGGCATGAGGGTTCTTCTTGAATGCCCTCTTCCGTCCTCTCTGCGACCCACCACACTTGGCTAACTGTCAGGAACGTAATTCACTTCTAGGGAAATGGTGCCGAGTCGTTTCTCCCCCGTTAGATCGATCCCGGCTGTCTGAGTGAACCGCGGCGGTGTCCAACGTGAATTACAGTATAATCCTCTTCTCCATTAGGTAATGGACGAAGGTCCTGTGATTGAAACAAGAAAAAAAGTAATTAAAAAAAGGTAAAAAAAGAAAAGTAAAAAAGAAAAGGAGCGAGATGGGAAATTGGCAGGTGTCGTCGGGGGTTGAAACGTCCGCCGATGATTGCTGTCGTTGTCATGTCAAGTGGAATGTTTTTCTTCCTCTTCCTGTGCGATGTTTTTATTTATTTTATTTTTCTCTTTACTCCGGAATTGCGAGATGTTTGCCGATAAATGGCCCGCTCTCAATGGCAGGTTGGACGACGGGTTTTAAAAGGAATGAATTTGTCGTTTGTTCTGTGCGTCCATGTTGTGTCTTGTTATGATTTATTTATGCGAAGGGACCTCTTTCACACACACACACACACACTACCAAGATAACCACACACCAGGTGTCGCTTGTGATTAGAGGCTACGTCTCGAAGTTGCGGAAGGGATTAAGGGATTGTTGAACCAAGTGTCTGATATAAAAGAGTGAAGTGTGAATGTGAAATGTGAAGGGAAAGAAACGGATGCGTATTTTAGATACGATTTGAGAAGAGGCGATAATAACAAGGTTTAGCTCAGGTAAAAAGATGGATGAGTTTTTGAGTATTTTGAGGTGGTTTGGTTTTGTGGAAAGATATGAGTATGATATGTTATTGGGAAGAGTATGTGAATCTCAAGTATTGGGAGGGAGCAGCAGAGAAGGGCTGGATAGATGAAGTAACAGAGGTAATGTTGTTTTTGATTAAGCTGGCCTTATGCCAGCACGGGCTATTGCTCATAGAGCAGCCTGTAAACAGAGGTAATGGAAAGGAAGAGTTAGTTCAAGGTGCATGACGCCTTGACTTCTGCTGATGAGCCTTCTATGTACGTTTGTGAAATTGCTAATTTTGTAGCAGCTCTCTGCACAAGTCACCACATGGAAAGGTTGGCTTGAGAAGGTGTCAGCCCCTCTGTGGATGTGGGCAGTCATTTTGGGAATATATGGATAGCCCTTCTTGCTGTTCCCTACCTGGGCATTGACCCACCACAATGAAATAATTAAATTTGTAATTCACTGCGCAGGTCAGCTGATTAGCGGTAGGCTACAATATAACTGAAACGTCTCTAGATATTCCTCTCTCTGAATTCATTCTTCTTGTCGGTCTCCAGTATACAGTGGGCTCCAGTGACCTTGGAACTTGTGACGCCAGGTAACTTGCAATCAATCAGTACTGACAGCAGGTCATTGGTATTCTGTCCAGATGGACATACGTATACCTTCCCCCTACGAGGCGTTGTATTTCATTTTAGTCTCCTCTCTGGGGGCTGGGTATCCTGACTCCTGCCCTTCACATTTGCAGCCTTTAGGGTCGTGGCCGCAGCCTTCATTTCAGTACACGAAATAAATGAGTTGTTCTCGTAAAGCTTTGCTGATTCCGTTATACTTTGCCACTGACCTTCAGTAACAGAAAACGGCGTTTATTAAGCTGATATATGACATCAGTATCCCACGTATTTGATTTCTCATTTACGAAATTATTTATAGTATATAAACTTAACGTCGTAGAGACTTTGAAAAGACTGCGAAAGATGCAGCAAACGTAAAGAGTTATGGACAGACAGCCATTGCAACCCTCTCCCTCCGGTGGTAGTGGTATGATGAGTCGGCTCTGCCCAGCGCCCCCGATCCCCCGTCGCTGAGTCTTGGCGCCAACCCCTGCAGTTTCCCGCCATCTCCCTCTCCGTCAAACCCTCCCCCTCCCTTACTCCCTCAACATTTCTCATCTCTGACCCCTCTACTTTTCATCCTCTTTCTCCCTGTTTTTGTCCGAATACACGCAGTTCTTCTTCTTCTTCTTCTTCTTCTTCTTCTTCTTCCCTCACTTTCGCAGAATTCAGCTGCAGCCTCTTTCTGGAGTGACTGACGCAGCTCTGCGATTTAGTACTAAAGAGATTTTAGCGTTGGTCTGTCGGGTACTACTAGGCCTATGGGGCCTATATATGGAAGCTGTTGTCATGTCGACCAGCTTGGGAAATTGCCAGCATGGCTGTGCACACGTCTGTGTATATGTGCGTGCGTGCACCCGCGCAAAACTGATTGAACTAACTTTGTTAGAGGGATACCAGCTTCAACTTTTGGCTGATTGACTCCTACCACAACCGCTGCTCCGCTTTTGGGGTTTGCAAAGGGGGGTAGGGCGGGTAGGGGGAGGGGGAAACGGAACAATGGAGATCAGGTTATCTTGATGGCCAAAGTTAACGGGATTTTGGGAACTTGAGCGATCTGTAGTTAGTTGTTACAAATGGCTGAAGCGCTGTTGTGTAATTGAGTTTGACTGCAGGTTCCGGGCGGGCGGGGCATATACAACATTATGTGACTTAGCCTTTAACGTTGTTTCCGTAGGATGACGGTCTTCAACAAAGGACTTCCAGAGGACTTCCTTCGGGAAGCCTTGGTGGGTAGAGGGTAGTACTAACAGTTGCCTGAATTTCAACTCTCTCTCTCTCTCTGCGGTCTCTTACCGCATCCGTATGCATCTGTCGACATTAGCTGTGAATTTTGTACTTTGTACTGAGAGAGAGAGAGAGAGAGAGAATTGCAATTATCAGTAATCATATTCCATCAAAACATATCAATATATAATTAAGAAAAATAAAGGCCTCGACGATGTAGTACTTCTCATCCCAATAGGGGTGAAGCCATCCATCATATCTCTCTCTCTCTCTCTCTCTCTCTCTCTCTCTCTCTCTCTCTCACACACACACAAAACCCTTTTCTGTTAACCCGCTCGTCAGCGTTATAATGGAGTCTTGTTACCTGTAGGCCTCTCTCTCTCTCTCTCTCTCTCTCTCTCTCTCTCTCTCTCTCTCTCTCTGATAAAGAATGCTTTTATGCTGCCGCCTCGAGAGAGGGCAAGTGATTTAAAGGCACAATTGATTATCTCTGTTTTCGTGGATTTAAATTCAGATCATTGAAGGAGGAAAGTCAGTATAAAGATTTTGCAATTATTTCTCACGAAGCTTCGCCTTAGGTGTAAGTTTGCTCTTAGCACGTTATTGAGTAAACATAAAGATTTGTAAAGTTATAATAAGTGGTTTTTTTTTTATGTATGACAAGAACAGTTTTAAAGATTATACGAACTAGCAAACATTTGGACCGCGGCTCGTACATCATTACCGAGACAACCGAACGATAGATGTGTCTTCAGTGGCTTTCATGATACAATGTAAAGAAAACTCAATTCGCATTTTTTACTTGTTTTAAATATATAGTAAATGAAACGTCATCCAAAGAAGCTGATACAACAGTAATATAAAAACTATTATAGTATCTTGTTTCTTGTTCCAAGCAGCCACTTGAATAGGAGGACCTTCCTTCGGTAGGCCTAAATTGACACGTCTGTAGTAGTTTTACTGGATCACGTGTCGGTTGTTTTTGTCGTAGAACAGATGACTATCTAGGAATTCTCGCTGATATGCTAATTGACTGTTTAGGGCACTTTGGTAGGGGGGGGCCCCGAGTTCCTCTGATTTTGAGACTCTTAATGGCTCTGAGTTACAACGAAAATTCTGTTTTTGTAGGCCTATGCATTTTCCTTCAGGTTTAGATGTTTAGCCAGTCGTTAAACCACGAATTGTTAGTGGGCCTATGCATTTTCATAGGTTTTAATGTTAACTATTCGATAAACCAAGAATTGTTTGTGGGCCTATACATTTTCCATAGGGTTAAATGTTTACCAGTCCGTTTACAAGAATGTTTGGTGGGCCTTTGCATTCCATAGGTTTTTAAAAGATCTTAAGCCAGTTCCTTTAAAAAAAAAAACCACGAAGTTTGTTTGGGTTGGCCTATGCATTTTCATAGGTTTTAATTTTTGTTTAACCATTCGATAAACCAAGGAATTTGTTTTGTGGGGCCATGCTTTTTTTCCATAGGTTTGGATGTTTAGCCATTCCGTAAAACAACAAGTTTTTTGTGGCCCAAAATGCAATTTTCCAGAAGTTGATTTGTTTAGGCCAGTTCCGTAAAACAAGAATTGTTTTGTTGGGCTATGCCATTTTCCATAGGTTTGATTTGTTTACCAGCGTAAAACAAGAATTGTTTGTGGGCCTATGCATTTTCCATAGGTTTAGATGTTTAGCCAGTCGCTCTTTTAGGTTGAAACGGGAATGTAATGTGTAGGTTTGTGAGTTCTCATTGCGTAGGTGTAGATAATTTGCTTTTTTAGGCTTCATTTGAACTCGTATAGAGCAAGGACACTCAAGGTAGGCCTAGGGTTGGGTACAGACCTTTTGGGACGTGGCTGATTTACCGTGTGGTGTTATGTAAGTGATGTTCATCTCTCTCTCCTCTCTCTCTCTCTCTCTCTCTCTCTCTCTCCCGTAAGTAGCCATCTTGCTTGGTGAGTCGTACCCGCGTGAGTCAGATTAATCAACAGATATCACAAGTTTAACATACGACTAGAATTTGAGAAATATCTAGAAGTGTTCGTGAACTATCGGTGATAAGATTAGTGTGAAAATAGTAGGATAAAGCGTCTTCTAAGTTAGTTTATCAAGTGTAATACTATAAATCAGAACAAGATGGCAGTAAGTTCCAACTGCGGGAAGAGGTGGCGTAATTTGGCGTGTTTAGCAGATTCGCAATACGATGAGGTAGCAGGAAGGGAACTGGCATTTCTCATCTATGAAATCAGCACAGTCCTAACCAAAAAGATACAAAAGCATTCATAGATATTTATTAGAAGGATATAATCCTTCAAACTGGAACAAATCTAATGAAAACATCTTGAAAATAATTGAAGAAGTTCCAAATAAAATCCAAGTGGTCAAGAGACTCATAAAGAAAATATACATAAACCAACATATTCCGACAAAGAAAATGAATAAGGTGAATCTTGTGAATATCCTAATTGATGCTTAGGAAAAAGAATGCCAAAAGCATGCAAACTGTGTAAGGTTTGGTATAGCATAGTCAATCCACAAAACCTAATCAGAAAATGTGCTGCATGCAACATTCGACCCATCCACAGTGTCTGAGGTAATACAAGATTTGAGAAAAGATACAAGAATTTTTTGTTCAACATGTCTATCATGGATAGACAATGTTATTAAATCAGATTGAATGTACAAATAGTTGAGGAGAAGAAGAAGAGGAAGAGGAAGAAGAAGAAAAAGAAGAAGAGGACGGAAGAGAAGTAAAACAAAAATGAAATGACAGAAAAAAATAAGGAAAACAAAGAACAAGATAAAAGTATGGATGCAGAGATACTCATTGATACTACATATGAGGCAATAAGCAGCATACCTACGAAGAAATAAATTACGATATGACAACAGAAAAGCAAATCCCGAAGAGGCTCTACCCATTCTATACAATGACGGGAAAGAGGATAAAATAGACAAGAAGACAAAATCTGCAACCTTTTGAAAAGAGGGAATTGCAGATTTGGAGAAAGATGTTACTACAAACATCCTAAGATATGTCAAAACTATGAAATATATGGTAAATGTGCATACTAGATGGATATGGGGATGATTGCAGAGATCTGCATCCAAAAATAATGTAAAAACCTAAAAGAAGGAAAAGGATGTAAGTTCGACAAAAAATGCAAATATATTGCACCCTGTAGCCATGAATCATAATCAAATAAATAACCACCAAGTAATAAAATCCAAAATAAGAATAAAGAAACAAATAAAGAGAGAAATCAAGAATATCAGGTAAGAGAGAAAAAAGCAACCACCAATGAGATATGCAGAGGTGTCAGCAAAAAAATTTCAAAGCATCAGCTCCGAAATTCTACTCAAGAGTAATAACTGTATTTATTATGCAAGAGGATATTGCAGAAACGGAGAAAATTGTTCAGATTCAGACACAAAATGAATAATTATGATGAAGGAAGATCAATATTAGGAAAAGTTGGATTTTTTAATGTCAGAATTTCTGGAAATGAAAAAAGAACAACATACCAGAACAGGAAAGAGACATGGGAAAATCCTTATTACTACCAGTATTAAATGAAGGAGAAAACACGCAACCATCATAGTGATGAATGCGCAGGGTTTAGTTACGAGTAACTCAAAAAAGAAAAATAGAGTACTTAGAAGAACTACCCAAATGAAAGAAAAATAGATATAATGAATATAAGTGAAACCTGGTATTCCCAAGAGACTGGGAATGATGATCAAATAAAAGGGTTCCAAACTTATAGATCAGATAGAAAAAATAGGAATCAAGGGGGAACCGCAATATATGGGAAAGACAAAAAACAAGGAAAAAATATATGAGAAATATAGTAACTCAAAAAAAAAAGAATGTGAACTAATAGCGGTAGAATTTGAATCTGAAAAATTGATGAACATAGTTATATATAGACCTCCTAATACTAAAGAGTTTGACTTAATAATTGAAAAAATTGGATGATATATGTAGAAATCACAAGGACTGGACTATTCTCCTATCTGGTGACTTTCAACTTTTCCTTTCGTAGAATGGAAAGAACGAATAGGAGATTGTGGTTGTACTTATACATATAAAAAAAAAGAGAGTAAGTAGTAGTGCAAGAGATAAGATAAAGGCAATTTGAAAAGCTATTAGATATGCTACTAGAATACAACATTCAACAAAATAAATCACCTGCCAACAACAGAAAGGAAATACTTTAGACCTAGTATTTGTGAACGAGATGAATTATGTTTTTAAAACGAATAATAAGTTTATAATGCGAATATTTCAGACCCATAATGTCATAGAATTAACAGTTCATTCCAAAGCAAGTGAAAAATAGAGATAAGCAAGAATGAAAAAGTGGGAAGGATATGGAAAAATACAACTTCTACAGTAAAAATATAAAAATGGTCAGAAATTAATGAAGAATTAAACAGATTGGGATAAACACATTTTCGTAAGTTGATGACATAAGGGTAAATACGGAGATATTATATAAAATATTGGAGAAAATAGTGGGGGGAAAAATATATATACCGAAGAAGAAAAGTAACACTCATTCATGCATACCAAGAGACAGAAGGATCTTGTTCCACCAGAAAATCAGAAAGTGGAAAAAAAAAGTCTTGCAAAAGAAAAAATGCATGGAAAGTTATAGAACTAAAAAGTAAGATAGAAAATGCAGAACAAAAGATTATACAATCAAAAGAAAAAGAAAATGAAAAAACGGGACTTGGAAGAAAAAACAAAAACCCTATTAAATATCAACAGCAAAACCCCAAGCTATTATAACTCATATGCGAAGAAGATGAATAAAAAAAGAAGATGAAATAGGCCCCTCTGAGAATTGAAGGGAGATTAACGAATGAAAAAAGGAAAGGAAAATTTGCAACATACTGGCAGAACGATAGAGAGAATTCACCCCTAGAATAGATAATGAAGATAATGATATAGAAGTAAGGGATGAAGTAGTGAATATTTAGCTGACATAGATATTAATGAAGCCTGATATTGTTGCAGGCTATTAATGAAAATTAAAAAATGGGGGAGCTGCTGCAGGGCCTGATGGAATTCCTGCTATTTTGTTAAAGAAAGTAGTTCATTCTATCGCAAAAGCACTTTGCAATATTGTTAAGACAAAGTGTAGATACAGGCAAGATTTATGCCATGAGCACAAATTAGCATTATATTACCCCATACTTTCAAAAGTGGATCAAGAAACTAGAGGCAAGTAAGTTATAGGCCTGTGAGTCTAACATCCACATATTAAAGAAAGGTGTAATGTAAAGGGTAATGAAGAAAAATATTATGAAACCATTTAATAAAAAATAATTTGTTTAATGAGGACCAACATGGTTTTTTTTCGTACCCGGAAAAAAGTACAAAAACCCAACCCTGTTTAGTCCACCGTGAGAAAACATATTCAAAAATATGAAAAGCGGAAAATGAAACAGATGTTGGTTTTTTTTTTATTTAGACTTTGCAAAAGCTTTTGATAAAGTTAGACCATAATATATTAAGCGAAGAAAATTAGAAACAACAATATCGTGGATAAAGTAGGAAGATGGTTAAAGAATTTTTACACAAAACCAAAAAGAAAACATATAGTTTATTGCAAACGACGAGAAATCGGATGAAGTCAAGGTAATATCCGGTGTTGCCGCAAGGTACCGGTGTTAGCTGCAATACTGTTTTTTGTTTTTATTATGATTGAAGACATAGACAATAAGTGTGGAATGCTTTCCGGTAGTGAGTAGTTTCGCACAGATGACACAAGAATAAGTAGAGAAATTCTTGTGATGAAGATAGGAACGCTCTACAAAGAGGACCTTAACAAAAGTATTATGATTGGGTCAGAGGTAATAGGATGGTATTTAACTCTGATAAATTTGAATCAATAAATTATGGAGACAGAGAAAGAAAGCTATATTGCATATAAGGGAACCTAATAATGAGACCATCACAAATAAGGAAGCAGTTAAAGACCTTGGTGTGATGATGAATAGGAACATGGTTATGCAATGATCAAATAGCAACTCTGTTGGCAAAATGGTAAAGCAAAAATGGGATTGTTTGTTACGGCACTTCCAAAAACAAGAAAGCTGAACACATGATTATGCTTTATAAAACATATGTTCGTAGTCCACTTGAATATTGCAATATGATATGGTACCCACACTTATCAAAAGGATATTGCACAAATAGAGAGTGGTCAAAGGTCCTTTACAGCTAGAATAGAAGAAGTTAAGGACCTAGACTACTGGGAAGAGACTTACATTATTCTTAAAAATTATATAGTCTAGAAAGGAGAAGAGAACGCTACATGATAATTCAGGCATGGAAACAGATAGAAGGAAATAGCAGGAAAATATCATGAACTAAAAAAGTATCAGAAAGAAGACATGCAGAGGTAGATTAATAGTGCCCAAAACTATACCAGGAAAAATAAGGAAAGCAAACACCAGGACATTAATCCATCTACGCACCAGCATCGATAATAGCAGCGTCCCTATTCAATGCGTTGCCAGCTCATCTGAGGAATATATCAGGAGTGAGCGTAGATGTGTTTAAGATAGCTCGACAAATATCTAAACTGCATCCAGACCATCCAAGATTTGGAAGATGCAAAAATATAAACCGGAAGATGTACTAGCAACTCTCTGGTAGACATTAGAGGTGCCTCACACTGAGGGACCTGGGGCAACCCGAACAAGATGTAAGGTCTGTAAGGTCTGTAAGGTCCTCTCTCTCGCAATGAACTCCATCGTCAGTTTTGACCAGTTACGTACGAACGGCACGAACTAGTCCTATAGATAGAGGCCAGATGGGAGAATGTGGGCGTTTTAGGAAGATCCACCTGGCACTCTCTGGAAGGAGAGGGGGGGGGGGGATTCTTCTCGTACCTTTGCTATGTGTGTGACGCTGCCAGAGATATACGAGTAAGTGCCGGTAGCTTGTTAGGGAGATTGGTAGACAAGGCCAGTTTACACCTTTGGTTTTGTTGAAAGCTACACCTTTTGGCTCTATTTAAAAGTAGAAGGGGGGGACGGGGGCTGCCTTGAAGAGGTCAGGCCAGGAATACTTACTTTACACACCTTTTGTTGTATTTAAAGAGGAGGGGAGGGTGTTATCCGCAACCAGGTAGGCCTACAGCTTCTTGGTTTTAAAGAATTGAGGGATGGCTGGTTGTATTTGATGTGTTGGTCGTGACCAGCTGGCCTGCTGGGTACTAGATAGAAGCTAAATTTGTTCTCTTTTTTTTTCGTGCAAATCCCCACATGCGGATAGTTGTGTCTAGACTTAGTTTTATGGCCTGTTTTAAGCTGCTTCTTATCTCGTGGTGTCGGCTACGTATAGTTTAGTTCAGTGGACATTTGCTGCTGTTGCCATTCTTTGCTCCTTATTTTTGACATTTCAAATTTGACGTCCATTGTAAAATCATGTAAATTCTATGAAAAAACTGTAAATCTGCTTTAATGTATTTTTCATAATAAAAGGTATATATAAGATAATATTCACTTGAATAATATTGAATATTCTGTTACCTTGCCCTTTTGTTCGGCGGACTTTATCTATATTCAGTTGCCTTTCTGTTGTTGGAGATCAGGTGCTGATTTTATTTATTTATATATTTTTCTTAAAGAATTCTGCCATATTTCATTTAGGCTTGAATTAGTTTGAGAGCTAAATATAGATCATTAGGAGTTACAGAATATGTATTTCGAGATCAGGGCAGGTAGCACACTTTACACTTGTTAGTTTTCTGAAAAGAAAACTATTCACACCCCCCCCCACCCCCATAAAAAAAAAAAAGTAGGGTTGAAAACCAGGAGGTTTTAACCCCATCCCAGAGGGGAAAGATGCCAAGTCGAAACATTTAAATATTTTAATTGTTCAAAATGTTTTAATGTTTCCTTTTTCTGGTCGCGTATTTAAACTATTTTTTTTTTTCAACTGTATTTAGTTTCAAAAATAGTTCCCCGCCTGAACCCGTTCGTGCTAATGGAGCCTGGGGGGAATTACTACTTGGCATTTTCCCTGATTTTCTGTATTTTAATATTATATATATATATATTATATATTATATATTAATTATATATATATTTTATGTAAGCATCTGTCGCTTTCGAGTTTTTCATTTCTGCGTTGGTTACGGATTGAAATTCAAATGAGCTTTTATATAACGAATTGCATACTTATATATATTGCTATTGCTCGAAGCTGTGTTTTAATTGACTTCTGATAACTGCAGTAATTATCAGGCGCTCCTGAATGCATGGTGAGTTTTTTTGTTGTTGAGGGATTCCTATCTTTTTATTTTATTTTATTCTATTTTTGTTTTCAAGAGCGAGAGGATTCCTATCAGTTTTTTTAAGAGCAAGAACATTCCTACCTGTTTTTTTTTTTTTTTTTTTTTTTTCAAGAGCAGTAGATTCCTACTTTTTTTGGGGGGAGGGGGACCAGCAAGAGATTCGTATCTCTTTATAAGAGAAGGAGATTCCTATCTTTTTATTTTAAGAGCGAGTGATTCCTATCGATTGCGAAACATTTCTACTTTTTTTTTTTTTTTTTGAAGAGCAGGAGATTCCTTTTTTTTTTTCCAGAGCGAGAGATTCCTATCGATTTTTTTTTAAGAAAAAGACATTCCTCCCTGTTTTTTTCTAAGAGCAGGGGGATTTTGCTAATTTTTTGTTTTTGTTTTTAACCTGTCTTTTTAAGAGCAAGGGGATTAGATACCTATAACTTTTTAGAGAGATTTCTATGTTTTTAAGAGCAAGAGATTCCTTTTTATTTTTTAGAGCGAGAAATCCCTATAATTTTTTTTTGCTTTTTAGAGCAAGACATTGCTACCTGTTATTTTGAAGAGCAGGAGATTCCTACCCTTTTTGTTTTTTCTGTTGTTTGTTTGTTTTTCTTTTTTTTTTGCTAGCAAGGGATTCCTATTTTCTTTTTTCTTTTTTAGAATTTAAAGCGAGAGATTCGTACCTTTTTTTTTTTTTTTTTTTTTTTTTTTTTTTTTTTTGTTTTTTTTTTTTTTTTTTTTTTTTTTTTTTTTTTTTTTTTAAAGAGCAGGAGATCCTTACTCTACTGAAGAGCAAGCGATTGCTATTTTTTTTTTCACGAGATTTTATTTTTGCAAGAGATTTTTTTTTAACACATTTTTTCCCCAAGAGCAAGAGGTTCGTATCTCTTTTTGAAAAAGTAAAATGAGGCCTACCCTTTGCCACAAAATGTGGAAACCCCCCCCCCCCCCCCCCCCCCACCCCCCCCCCCCCCCCCCCCCCACCCCATATTTATATCATCTCGATTATCAAGATTATATTTTGTATTCATACCTCGTCGTTTGCGTCTTCCACAGGATCGATACGGCGTCGGCTTGTTTGTTTATTGGGTGCCACTCTATCGACCCTCGTATCGATTTTGCGTGCTGGGTGTCGGCAAAAACGCTATACGCCACACACGACTTTTTCGCGGCGCGCGCGTTCGCTCGCTTGTCTGCGTGCGCATGCGTGCATTTGTTCCTTTTTTTTTGTACAGTTAAGCTGTTGTTGATTTTTACATTCAGCGTAAGTGGGTACGTAATGTAGCTGCAAGCCAGTCGGCATATTATTAGTATTATTATTGTTATTATTATTATTATTATTATTATTATTATTATGCAAAGCAACTCAAGGATAACTTTGGATAACTAAGGCTTAATAGAATCGCATTTGAATGTGCTGTGCGAATTACCTTCATCTTGATATTCTGTTGAAGGTAGATACTATACATCAGTTACAGTCCTCCTCGAATTGGGTGAAGTTGAGGTGACAGCCGTAGGCCTACGCAGGCCTATTGATTCGACTGGAATCGATGGGCGTTATTTGTTACTGTGTCACTGCGGGGTCTTTAAGGAGAATGAAGGAGGGGGGGGGTGGGGGGGGGGGGGGGGGTCGAGCCCAACGTTTTCGGCTTTTCTAAATGGGAGAGGACCCGTCATTCTCTCTCTCTCTCTCTCTCTCTCTCTCTCTCTCTCTCTCTCTCCCCTTGCTTTTATCCTCAATATTTTGTAAATTTTCGATCGAGTCTCCATTCAATATTGATATTCTACTATTTTTGTCACATTTTGTAAAATTCTCCATTTGTTCAATTGTGGTAACGTATCTTTCTGTTTTTATTCGTGAAAGCAAAACTGTTGTTATTGTTGTTGTAGAAGATTATGCTGGCTTTATGCCAGCACGGGCTCTTGTTCAAGAGCAGCCCGGAGGTCATATGAATATTTTGCAGGTGGAAAGCAAAACTGTCGAATTCTATACCTTCGTCCTCGCTATCTGTAGACAACCCTTTCTGTAGACAACCCTTTCTGTAGACAACCCATTTGTATACAACCCTTTCTGTAGACAGCCTATTCTGTAGACAACCCTTTCTGTAGACAACCCTTTCTGTAGACAACCCTTTCTGTAGACAACCCTTTCTGTAGACAACCCATTCTGTATACAACCCTTTCATTAGACATACTTTTCGTTTCTTGATCAGAATTTTCTTGTGTGGATTTTCATGCCTTGTACTCTCAGGGCTTCTGAGAGAGAGAGAGAGAGAGAGAAGAAAGAAAATGATTCGTCGGTATTTAAGCCTCACAGATTACCGGTGGCTGGGTATGGATGGATATACCTCGTCGAGGAAAATATCTCTTGGAAAGAAATACCTCGCCTAGGAAAATATCCCGTGGAAAGGAAATACCCTCGCCTAGGAAAAAAAAATTCCGTGGAGGGATATATATATACCTCCTCGAGGCTCTCCCTCCCTTGGTGAGAGAGAGATTGTCGTAGGCGGTTGTGGGGGAGAAGGGTTGTTCATTCTGGTCTCCTTTCGTCTGGGTGCGGTTAGGGGGGGGGGGGGAGGAATGGCTAGGGCGTCATGGGTCCTGGTAATAACCCCCCCCCCCCCCCCCCCACCCCCCCCCCCCCCCCCCCCCCCCCCCCCCCCCCCCCCGCCCCCCGCCCGTGCAAACAGGGAGCGAGTGAATTGGGTTCCCCGAGGCGTTAATCAAACAATTTAATCAATATTTATCTTTGGACGAAGAGATCCCGGCCAATGGCATACGAGGCACTTGGGCATGATGAAGTACTTGGTAGTGGCCCCCCTCTTCCTCCTCCTCCTCCTCCTCCTCCTCCTCCTCCTCCTACCTCCTCCTCCTCCTCCTCCTCCTCCTCGCCAAGTTATTACGGTTATTATTCTCTGTTATTATGACTGAGGTCCTTCTGGTTGTGGTTAAGATTCAGTGACTCGGTCAAAAGGTTGGCGGTCTCCATTGTATTATTATTATTATTATTATTATTATTATTATTATTATTATTATTATTATTATTATTATTATTATTTGGAGGCTTTTATTTCGACTTGCATTTCATTATATTTTATTTTATTTCGTATTTTGTAAATCATTTATCATTATTGTTTGACTGAAAAAAATATTAACACATGGAAATCTGATTATGGACTAGTAATGACGTGAAAGAAGAGCTCTTACGAAAGAGAGAGAGAGAGAGAGAGAGAGAGAGAGAGAGAGAGAGAGAGAGAGAGAGAGAGAGAGTATTCATTGGATAAATAGGTAATGATTTACGTCAGGTATTGGCGGCAGTTTTCCGTTACGAAATTGAAGAGGAAGTTTCCCAGAAAAGCGACGTGAAAGAAGAGGTACTACTACTGAGAGAGAGAGAGAGAGAGAGAGAGAGAGAGAGAGAGAGAGAGAGAGAGAGAGTATCGGATGAATGGTTTTCATCCAGGTGCCTTGGGGAACAACCATTGTCTGAGCACTGATCATCTGTGTTTGTTGTGGCTGGAAATTCCTTTCTTTCCACAACAGGGCGACGCACTATCATATTTCATTCATGTATAGGTCAGCAGAAACGCTCAGTAAAATTATACTTACTAGCAAACATATGTATACAGAATTTATGTATGAAAATTCGTAAAATAACTTTGTCTACGGGCATAACCAGCCCCATTTTAGGAAATCCCTTCTCACCCCCACCCACATCTGAGAGGGGGTGGGGGGAGGAAGTAGGATGAAACCCCATTATAAACCATCTTAGAGGTCTCCACTATAACCCTGCCAAGTTTCATGCCCATCGGACTAGCCGTTTGGCCGTGATTGAATGACAGACGGACGGACAGACATTACTCACTATCTGAATTAGTTGCTAGGGTTTTTGTTTTATTTTCGTACGATGTAAGAAAAATTCTTGTGTAATTGGTGTTAAAGGCTGTTATACTTTGCCAAATTGAGGACTATATTCCTGTGATGGAAATATACATGCTTCTCTTTTATTTATTGATTTGTTGATTAATTTTTGTTTCCTTTTTTGATAATCTATTTCTTTCTGTATTGTCTATTACCCTCAGTTATCTTCTTTCAGGTGAACCCTATATTCTTTGGAGGCTTGAAGTTCAAGTCAGTGCGGGGTGGTTTCATACGAATAGGGCTCATTTACTGAATAATAATAATAATAATAATAATAATAATAATAATAATAAAATATTTGTACTTAGCAGCGTTACACTTGTAGAGATAGCCATCACGTTGAATAAAGTATGCTTGAGAGAGGGTCTGCTTCCTAAGTACAATAATAATAATAATAATAATAATAATAATAATAATAATAATCAAAAAGCCATAACACATGGGCAGTGCCAGTAATCAGATACAGCGCAGGAATAGTGGAATGGACGAAGGCAGAAGCAACTCGTAGCATAGATCAGAAAACCAGAAACAAATGACAATACACAAAGCACTACACCCAAGAGCAATACGGACGACTATACTAACACGAAAGGAAGGAGGGAGAGGACTACTAAGTATAGAGGACTGTGTCAACATCGAAAACAGACGCACTGGGGCAATATCTGAAAACCAGTGAAGACGAGTGGCTAAAGAGTGCATGGAAGAAGGACTAATAAAACGTAGACGAAGACCCAGAAATATACAGAGACAGGATGAAAGACAGAAAGAACAGAGGACTGGCACAACAAACCATGCACGGACAATACATGAGACAGACTAAAGAACTAGCCAGCGATGACAATTGGCAATGGCTACAGAGGGGTAGAGCTAAATAAGAAGGAAACTGAAGGAATGATAACAGCGGCACAAGATCAGGCCCTAAGAACCAGATGTTCAAAGTACGATAGACGGAAATAACATCTCTCCCAATATGTAGGAAGTGCAATACGAAAAATGAAACCATAAACCACATAGCAAGTGAATGCCCGGCACTTGCACAGAACCAGTACAAAAAGAGGCATGATTCAGTGGCAAAAGCCCTCCACTGGAGCCTGTGCAAGAAACATCAGCTACCTTGCAGTAATAAGTGGTACGAGCACCAACCTGAGGAGTGATAGAAAACGAATCAGACAAAGATCCTCTGGGGACTATGGGTATCAGAACGGATAGGGTTGATACGTGCAAACAGACCAGACGTGACGTTGATTGACAAAGTCAAGAACGAAAGTATCACTCATTGATGCGCAATACCATGGGACACCGAGTTTGAAGAGAAAGAGAGGGAAAAAATGGAATAAGTATCAAGATCTGAAAATAGAAATAAGAAGGATATGGGATATGCCAGTGGAAAATCATACCCATATCATAGGAAGCACTAGGCACGTCCCAAGATCCCTGAAAAGGAATCTAGAAAAACTAGACGCTGAAGTAGCTCCAGACTCATGCAGAAGAGTGTGATCCTAGAAACGGCACACAGTAAAAAAAAGTGATGGATGGACTCTAAGGAGGCAGGATGCAAACCCGGAACCCCACGCTATAAATACACCCAGGTCGAATTGGAGACTGTGATAGAGAAAAAAAAAAAAAAAAAAAACAAAAAAAAAAAAAAAAAAAAAAATAATAATAATAATAATAATAATATCCGTTAGCCTCGAGCAATAGTAAGCGCTTAGGTACATTCCGACTTCTCTTTTTATTTCATCTCACAAGCTTTATAAAGAAACTGGGCGTGGCTATTTGGTGCCTGGGCGCCCTGGGATATTAAAGTATTTATTCGGTAATAGGGAGTGACTTCCGTGAGGTAATGGCGGCTGCTTTCCGTCACAAAATTGAAGAGATAGTTTCCCTAGAGAGAGAGAGAGAGAGAGAGAGAGAGAGAGAGAGAGAGAGAGAGAGAGAAAATCCCTCATTTACCGAGGAAATAGAAAGGACAGGAAGTGAGGAACAAGGCCAGTGATGCTGAGAGAGAGAGAGAGGGGGGATGAGGGTAAGTGAGGTTAGGGGGGGTTGCTTAAGTAGCTCGGCTCTGAACACCCCCAACCCCCCCACCGCACACCCCGACCCCATAAACCCCGTGGAAATCTGTTAATGAGGCCTTGTAGGTTGTAAACAGATCTCTAAGCCCTAGCTCCTGTGTCGCACGTTAAGCTCGTGTCCCGAGAAATCTCTCTCTCTCTCTCTCTCTCTCTCTCTCTCTCTCTCTCTCTCTCTCTCAGTATTTATGATCGTGCATATAATGAACACCTCAGTGTGGAAGAGTTTAAAAGAAAGCTAGACAAAATCATTAGGACACTGTAAAATGCACATTATGTAAAACCTGGTCCTACAGGTAAACACGATTTTGCTAATTTGACGTTTGGTGCCAAATTGAACTCCTTTGTGAATATTCACTCTTCAGCATTTTCATGGATTAAAGTTAATCTAAGTTCTTTATATTTTAAATATAAGGCGGATTTTGTCTTAAAAAAGAAGGGA
>NC_061091.1:67231134-67239847 GCF_015104395.2 Macrobrachium nipponense
GTTAGTCCGTCCTAAGAAGAGACATCGTGTGCTCACTTATCTGCAGGAGCAGGTTTTACTGTGCATTCACAGTGTCTTCCTCATGATTTTGTTTAGCTTTCTTTTAAACTCTTCCACACTGTTGCTGTTTACAATTTCTGGTGGCAGTTTGTTCCATGTGTCACATATCTTGTACGTCAAGAAGTTCCCACAGTAGGATGTGTTGTATCTCTTCAGCTCTAGTTTGCATCAATTATTTCTTGTCTGGTAAAAACAGACAATCGACGTACTGTTGCGACAGAACTACGACCAGGCAGTTCGCGTAACCTTTGCAACAGGCTTAAAAATAACCACTATCCTGTGAACTATGATGGCCTTTTCCGGCCCTTTCATCGTTTGTTAAGGGCAAAATATGGATCTGGATTTTTTAGCTGCACATGGCGAAAAACCCATTCAAAACCATTCTGATATTTGCATATAACACTCACCAGTATTTTACCATGTCTTTCTTTTCTTTTTTTTTTTTTTTCTTTTTTTTTTCTTATCATGCTGAGTTACCGATCAGTTTCGTGTCTTTTTTTTATTTTTTTTTAAAATTGTTATTGGTTGGTTATTTTTTTTTTTATGAAAAATATAAGAATAAGAATGGTGACGATGGAAATGAAAATTGGGCTTCATAATTTTTTTTTTGGTTGGAAAAATTAAGCTTTATTCAAGAATGATTTTGGAACTCAAAAGACTCTCTCTCTCTCTCTCTCTCTCTCTCTCTCTCTCTCTCTCTCTCTCTCTCTCTCTCTCTCTCTCTCTGAGAGATGATATTATACCCTAACAACAAAAAAACATCGATTTTCTTTTGATTTTTCAATGTATTTCTCAGTGTATTTCAATGTATTTCGAAATGGAACAGTATCGCACGAAAAGCGGTGTATATCCATATGATTATTTTCGGGATGTAGTAACTAATTTCACATTCATTTATGGCAAATTCTAAACAAGAACATCTCGAGCGCAGTTAATGTCCGATTTATACTGTGCATGATGGAGTTGCGAAATTACCTAAATATTGCTTATACTTTGCAAGGGATAAGTGCACGGATGATGATGATAATAATAATAATAATAATAATACGTCACTATATCCTCCTCATTTGAAGGGATTAGTACTCAGATAATAATAATAATAATGATAATAATAATAATAATAATAATAATAATAATAATAATAATAATAATAATATAGTGGCAAAAATACCTCAGTATAGCCTCTTTATTTGAAGGGATTAGTACACAGATGATAATATTAATAATACCTCAATATATCCTCCTCATTTGAAGGGATTGTTAATCAGAAAATAACAATATGATAATGACAAGTAATATGTCTCCATTTTATCTATAGTATGTCACTGCAGGCAGTTAAATACACACACACACACACACACACACACACACACACACACACACACACACACACACACACACACGTCCTAAAGTGGGACACGCGTTCTAAGAGGAACCTCATGTTCTAAAAAAATCCCAGGGTAGAAAATTCAACCGAAACTCCTCAAAAGGAAGTCGTATACTTGTCTCTGGAGGTCACTTAATTCGGGACACTCCGAGAGAGAGAGAGAGAGAGAGAGAGAGAGAGAGAGGTGCTTGATCATCTCGGCCAAATCGAGAGGATATAAAGAAGGTAAAGGGTTTCTCGACGTCAAAAATAAAAAAGGGCAGTGGGTAGCCCAGTAGGCCGTGAACTCCCGTCTTTATTGCCCGCCTTTCGGTCTTCGAGAAGTGTATTTTAGGAAACGGTTTTTCTAGGGGGGATTGGGAATCGGGGCGGGGGGGGCTCCTATAAATTATCGGTTGGACCTCCTGCTGTTGCAGCAGAAAATGTTTGCTTCTGTCGAGAGCAGGCTTGTATTTTCCAGCTGTTTAAATGTGCTCGTGTGATTTTAACTTCTGAAGCGGTCGGGAATTCGCTTTACAGTCCAGGGAAAGATGTAGGCGCGCCCGCGCTTACACACACACACACACACACACCACACACACACACACACATATGCATGACACTGTCGATGTTCACACTGAGCAGCGACAAATGTGGCTTAATACATCGTTCAGTATACTTTGGGAATAACTTCCACCCGATTATAACTGGCGCTGTCAGTGCTTTTGCGCAGGCGCGGAAGTCCATATCAGTTTATTTCACCATGAGTATTTCTTCTAATGTCGTAGCGAATGACGCATTGAACGGTAGATTAGGCTTAATGTTTGTGATTATAAAGGTGTATTTATATACTAATGGTGTCTTTTCTTTCTTCCGACAGGTATGGTTTTGCTGGTTGTGTTTACCTAGTTTGTCTCTTAATTAGTTGCGTATGCTCCGGTCACCTGCCAATCTCATCTACCCCTTCAGATTTGGTAAGTAGATAACTATGCAGTTTTTACTTAGGGAGGATTAGAGCTCTCTCTCTCTCTCTCTCTCTCTCTCTCTCTCTCTCTCTCTCTCTCTCTCTCTCTCTCTCGTGGCCTGTGCTAGATATATCACCGTCTGATACGACCCAGAATCATTGTCGGTACACGTGTACCGGCGGTCTCTTTTCCTCGTCCAATTGCAAGTGGTATTGTTGTGAAACTTGAATGCATCCGTGGACTCAGTTTCTCTGCCTAACGAGTTTCGTGGCTTTAGTAACTGTCTGTTTGTGTTTGCTGTTTTTATATGTGTGCAGGT
The DNA here is from genome assembly GCF_015104395.2 of Macrobrachium nipponense. Classification (NCBI taxonomy): domain Eukaryota; kingdom Metazoa; phylum Arthropoda; class Malacostraca; order Decapoda; family Palaemonidae; genus Macrobrachium; species Macrobrachium nipponense. The sequence goes on from NC_061091.1 coordinate 67,233,845, forward strand.
CTTTGATATAAGTTAACAAACATCACTGCTCATTTTTGGGTTGGATATGACGTACTACATCCCTCCTCTATGTCTTTCCACAAGTCTCTCTCTCTCTCTCTCTCTTCTCTCTCTCCTCTCCTCTCTCTCCTCTCTCTCTCTCATCTTGAATATGCAGTACAGTTTTGGTCACCAACACTAAGGATATATATATATATATATCTATATATATTATTATATAGATTAGAAAGGGTACAAGCAAGAGCCACAATGTTGATTCCATCCATCAGGCAAATAGGTTACCAAAGACTACTTGAGAGCCTGAACGTGTATGGCCTAGAAACACGACGATTGCGAGGACAAGTAATAGAAAGGCATAAGAAAAGTAGGCAGTAACCAATTTACGTTAAACGAAAACCAGACAAGAAATAATGGATGGAAACTAGAGCTGAAGAGATACAACACATCCTACTGTGGGAACTTCTTGACGTACAAGATATGTGACACTTGGAACAAACTGCCACCAGAAGTTGTAAACAGGAACAGTGTGGAAGAGTTTAAAAGAAAGCTAGACAAAATTATGAGGAGGACACTGTGAATGCTCAGTAAAACCTGTTCCTAGAGATGAGTGAGCACACGATGCCTCTTATTAGGATGGACTAATAAGTCTTTGAGACATCCTAATCCTTGTAACTCTCTCTCTCTCTCTCTCTCTCTCTCTCTCTCTCTCTCTCTCAGATTTGTCTGCCTGGGAGCTTTAGAGGTAGCACACAAATGCTGCTTGTGTCCTCTTTCCCATCCATTCTGTTTATGTCCTCGTCCAGGGAGAGAGCTTCTTGCATGATGGATGATATCCCCGTGTTGCTGCAGTTTTCACTTGGGTGGAGTAGGTAGGCAAGGAAGGCCCACTACAAGCCAGAGAGAACGAGCCTTGGAAATACATTGCGTCCCTTTCGGAAAGTGTAGAAATACATTGCGTCCCTTTCGGAAAGTGTAGAAATACATTGCGTCCCTTTCGGAAAGTGTAGAAATACATTGCGTCCCTTTCGGAAAGTGTATCACCTTCGTGTTTTGTATCCCTGGTGAAGATTGGAATCATTAGGAAGCTGTACTCATGTATCCATTGTGAGGCAGGAATATTCAGGAAGCTATACACACGTATCCCTTGTGAGGAATTGATTTGAACAAGCAATGGAAGAATGCCCCACCCCCCCCAGATAACGTATTACCTATGTTTGGGGATTCCCAAGACACTTCAACCTCTCCCCCCCACCTCTCTCTCTCTCTTTCTCTCTCTCTCTCATTTGTGTATTCTTCCCTTTGGGAGGGGGATATCAGAGGGGTTGCCTCTCTCTCTCTCTCTTTCTGTCAGTTGATTCCTCTTGGGGGAGGGGGATTCAGTGCCTCTCTCTCTCTCTTCTCTTTCTCTCATTTGTGTATTCTTCCCGTGAGACGTGGGGTTGGGATAGGGGGTTTTAGAGGGGGTTCCAACCCCCCCAGCGTGTGTGTGTTTCTCGCCATTTGTAGCTGAGAGCGTGTAAAATGCCTTATGTAAATGGCCACACTGAGGGGATCTTACGCCCTGACAAACGACATCGTCGTCGGGAAAGCTCTGTGTAATTTCTCGCCATGAGTTAGAGGTCCCTTTCATGGTAAATGCTATGTTTAATCCCCTCCCACCCCATTCAAACGACCCCCCCCTTACCCCATACCCTTTTCCTCCCCACCCCACCAGTGTCATCTATCCCCCCACCCCCCCGCCACTGCCCACTCCCATCACCCTACTCGCTGGCAGCGATACATTGGATTTTGTCGGAAAGAAATTGCAATCATTTTTATGGGAGAGAGAAGAAGAAGAAGAGGAGGAGAAAGTAGAAAAAGAAGGAGAAGAAGAGGAGAGGAGGAGGAAGAAGAAGAAGATTGGGGAATTCATGGCATTGTTGGGGAATTCCGCTCATTTTAGATGGTTGGTTGTTAGGCGAGGAATGGAAGGACTTATGTCCAATAGTCTTTTTTTTTTTAGAAAAAAAATTTGTATCACGGTTTGTTTTTATTTAATTATTTTTTATTTTTTATTTTTTCTACAATGGCGTACGTCATATGGGATTTTTTATGTTCCTATGTTCCATAGCTGCGTCAGAAAAGACTTGCATTCCGTCCTTTTTTTTTTATGAAATACGTTCATGTTTTAAATTCCATAGTTTCTGAATAGAAGAATTTGTGTTCAGGTATTTTTGTTATGGGAGACCTTATGTTTCGTACTATTTTATAGGAGACCTCTATGTGTTCAAGTGTCATTTTTCTATATATTTTTTTTACGGAAAACTGTGTTTATACATTTCATAGAAGACCTTCCGTTCCATAGGATCTTTTATAGGTGAACCACTTTGTTTATCGTATGATTTGTTATTCATTTAAGTGGACAATGGTTAGTAATTCAGAGATGATATTCATCAAATGGCCCCCCTTGACACTTGCTTGGGGGAGAGAGAGAGAGAGAGAGAGAGAGAGAGAGAGAGAGAGAGAGAGAGAGAGAGAGAGAGACTGACTGTGTGTGTGTGTGAGTGAGGGTCATTCCATAGGAAGACCTAGTCTTTGTGTCGACTAAAATAATTGCAAAGGCAATTCGAGCCTAATGGTCGGTTGTAAATTGTTGCAGGGGGGGGGGGGGGGAGGGGGGGGGGGGGGAGGAGGAGGTGGATTGAAGGAGGGGGAAGGGTAGGGGGGAGTGGAAGGTCGTTTTGTTGGGTTAGTTTCTCACTGTCTAACGGCTTCGGAGGGGGTCTGGCAGCTTTGCTTATTTTCGCGTATTATTCTGTCCCGGGGTCACTACACCACCTGCCACCCCCGCCCCCGCGCCTCTGCAACGTACACCTCCGGGTTGAAATTCCATCCTGCCATTGCGACGATCGCTTGCAATCGTTGCTTCTTCTGACGCCGCCGCCGCTGGCTGGCTGTGGTCATTTGCAAAGGCTGCTTGCCGATTGATGCTCTGTTGGTTGTGATATGGAAGCATTTTCTCTGTAGCGCTCATGTTGTTGCATCTCTCTCTCTCTCTCTCTCTCTCTCTCTCTCTCTCTCTCTCTCTCTTGTTGGTAATACAGTCGACCATCGGTCGATGATGAATTACCACAAGACATTACTTGCAAAGTACTTGGTTGCTACAGAGGTGGAGACAAAGAGAGGGACGAACGAATGGCGTACTCACTCTCTCTCTCTCTCTCTCTCTCCCCGAACATCGCGTTTCCTCCCGGCATAACTTTCATTAGCGTGTAATTACTCCGCTGCCAGACGCCTGTGCTGTGTGTGTGTGTGTGTGTTTGTCAATTGGGTTTTCATTTGGCACAAAACCGGAAGGAGAGAATGTACGCTAATCAATCCTCTCTCTCTCTCTCTCTCTCTCTCTCTCTCTCTCTCTCTCTCTCTCTCTCTTTGTTTGTTTCTGGATGTACGTGTCGTTCTCTCTCTCTCTCATCTCTCTCTGTCTGTCTGATCTTTATCACGTGTCTTTCTCTACTTTGTCATCTCTTCTCTTTTTTTCTTTCTCCTCTCCTCTCTCTCTCTGTTGTTCTTGATGACCTGTTACTTTACGTCTCCTCTCTCTCGGATGGAATTAACCAGTGTTTCTTTGATTTAACGAGTCCTCTTTCTTCTCTCGGAATGGAAAATTAACCAAGTTTTGTAGACATCCTAATCCTTGTAACTCTCTGTTCCTTTAATATTACCGAATTCCTCTCTCTCTCTCTCTCTCTCTCTCTCTCTCTCTCTCTCTCTCTCTCTCTCTTCTCCGACGCAGACTATATTTATATATATTGTGGCAGCTGGACGCGAATCGTTTGACGGGAAGAGAAAATTATGCATTTGATTTATTTCTTTTATATATATTTTTAATTTTTTAATATTCCTCTGAATCAGCTTCACGTCGGTACTTATTTATATACTTGAATATGAGAGCGAAGGCGCACGGGTATTTAAGCTGATAAGTAAACTCAAGTATATGTATGTTAACTTTATATACATACATATATATATCTATATATATATATATATATATATATATATATATATATATAGGATATATATATATATATTTTGGTAGTTCTTGAAGATATCTTCTAGTTTGATAGCTAGATATTATCAACTAAAAATTTCCCTTTCGGGTAAACATATATGAAAATGTATTCATTCTGAGGTAGAGCGAATTAGATATTAAAGGACATTTGTAGCCTAATAGCGTGTATATGAATCAACCGGTGATGTGAATAGACATATATATATATATTATACTATATATATATATATATATAATATATATATATATATATATATATATATTTATAAATTAGTGACTGCATGTTAAAGCTCTGATGGTTTCCCAAGTATCACCTTTCCCACGTAGGTGCTCCCCGAAGCTGTCGCGACGCCAGAGAGCAGTAATGAACGAATCAATTAACAGCCATCCTTGCGTGTGGGTTGGGACGAGTACTCCTGACTCAACCAACTCACTTTGGCCATAGTGTTGGATTTCTATCACATCCTTGACAGCAATTTGGATCCCTATCGACCGCGAATTTTACGTCCAGGAGCTATCACACACACACACACACACACACACACACACCACCTTCAGCGTCGGGGACGCAGGCGCGCCACGCGTGTATATATAAAAATTGAGTGAGAGCGGAGCCTTTTTCTCCCAGGACAAGCGTTGCAAGATGTATGAGCGCAATTAAAGTGTTTTTATTTTGGCGGCGGCTTGTCTCTCAGGTGGGGAAATGGCTTCGCGAAATTTTTGCCTCCGATCTCATTTCCTCTTTTATTTTTTTTTTTTCATTTTTTTCCCCTTCGTGTTTGTGTCTGCGTTTAGCTCCGGTCGAGGAAATGGCTTGAGTGAACGTTTTCCAGTGCTGCTGCTGCTCTCTCTCTCTCTCTCTCTCTCTCTCTCTCTCTCTCTCTCTCTCTCTCTCTGAAGCCATCCTTGCCAGAGAAAGCAGTGTAATTCATGTGCTACAACCATCCACAGTCGACTATAGTAGATTCATATCAACCGTGCATCTGATGTCTAGACCAGTCACTTACGACGCTCCTGATTGGCTGTTGATAAGCCAATCACGGAGCTGGAAAATCTCAGTCTTTCTCGAGAGAGTTCACATAGGCAGGATGTATGTTCCACATCTGAGGGATGCGTCTTGGAAAAGTATCCCTCAGGAGAGGTGGAAATCCGTCCATCTATGTGAACTCTCTCGAGAGACTGAGAGTTTCCAGCTCTGTGATTGGCTTATCAGCAGCAGCCAATCAGGAGCGTCGTAAGGGACTGGCCTAGACATCAGATGCACGGTTGGTGTGAATCTTATACAGTACCTCTACTTCCGACCAACTGGGCTGCAATGGTATGCGTATATATAAACATAAACCGACTTGACCCGGAGGGGGGGGGGGGGGGGGGGGGGGAGATCGATCCCCGGAAAAACAAATGTTTAGAAAGCGACTGCACATTTCATAAGTCGTGAATGATTGAGGAGTCTCTGCTGGTTCATGCCGGTGGGAATCGACTCTGGGAATGGAGTATTGATTCCCATTCCTGTTCCCATCGATTCAGGTGTTGCTTGCGTGGGTCATTCATGCTTATGTGTGTTCGTTGATTCGTTACAAACTCGTTCGGGTTGTGGTTGTCGAACAGGTTGTAGTGATGATGGTAATGGCTTGGTTTTAGTTGTGGGTTTCTGCAGATATGGCCGATGTGGTTGTGATGCAGTAACATTGGTTTTAACTTTTATTATTATTATTATTATTATTATTATTATTATTATTATTATTTATTATTATTATTATTATTATTATTATATTATCACCTGGCTCCTCATATATGACTACTGTATTCAAATACTTACTTATTCAGTTGCATTGCCCTAGTGGCAAATTAAGTTCACATTGTTCCTCTGTATATTCTTGCTGAAGATTCCGTGATACAGCTGTAGCGCGAGTTCGTTTTCAGTTGATTATGTATACCCATTTCCATTGCAG